>NC_053424.1:30591324-30748200 GCF_007990345.1 Gossypium hirsutum
TTGGGATTACCATTTTGGTCGAGCTCCTGCATTTATTGTAGACTCACCACAGCACGTATGAGCTTACTAATATATCAGCTCGTAAGAGCTTACTGTTTTCAGCTCATTGGAGCTTACCGTTTCAACTCGTATGAGCTTACTATTTAGCTTGATAGAGCTTATTGTTTAGCTCGATAAAGCTTACTGTTTCAGCTCAATAGAGCTTACTGTCCATTAGCCCAGGAGGAGCTTACTGATCATAGCTCGTAAGAGCATATATGATAATGAATTGACAGATTAATGACGTTGTACACTCGAGTATCCTTTTAAGTTCTAATAGGTTCAACGAGCATAAATATTGTTTATACGGATGAGTTACGGATTATAAATGTTATAAATGTTATATATGATATATGAATTTGGAGTAATGCAAAGTTTTTATTAATGAATAGTTTCATGTATTTCTCAAAGGTCTAACATGTGATATATACTTCTGTTTTGGTGTTATTTAATTAAATTGTTGGCATTTTTAATGTTGCTTTGATTTTGTATAAATGGTAAGTTGAATTCTGAATTATACAGGCTTACTAAGCTATAAAGCTTACTCTATTTCTTTTTCTATGTTTTATAGGGGCTCGTTAGCTAGCTCGTTTCGGACAAGTCGGAGTTGCACATCACACTATCCAACTTTAAATTCGTACTTTTGAACTTGTGGATATGTAAATATGGTATGTATAGGCTAGTTTGAAAGATGTTAGTTATGTTACTTGATATCATGACTGTGGTATATTCTGTGTCGAAAACCCCAACCCGGCCCGAACGTTATGGCCGGATCCAGTGTGTCACATTGAAGTGTTTTAGCGAAAACCTTGTTTTATCGAAAACCCTTCTTTAAAATTGAAAACCTTAATTACTTGTAAAATCTCTTTTCAGTTGTAGAAGCTTTATTTAAAACAGATGATTTATAAAAACTTGTCATTTAAGAATTAAGTTGCGGAAACGTAGTATTCAATAAAAACAGTTAAGGTTTAGGAACCCACGTTCAAAAATAAATATAAAGCATAAAAATAATAGTCTTAATTTGGAACAATAACCAGAGGAAAGGCCTTATTACAATCCGGCCTAAAATAACTTAATAAACTAGAAACTATAAAAAAAACATGTCCAAGTCGTCTTGCTAGCTGGCCACCTTAGAGTCCCTCCATCCACCGAACCTCCTACTGGCCATCACCTGAGAAAAATAAAAGAGGGGGTGAGTTTATGAAAACTCAGTGTGTACAACCTTCGAAGAGTCTTAAGCAATAATTAATCACCATAATGTCATACATGCAATGCTATGCAACCCACCCCAATATTCCAACCGCTATACACCAACTCTGTCCCCCAGTAAACATCATGTGGGGATATAAATATCGACCCACCCATCCGATACACATCAATGGTAGCCCGGTTGCGGTACTACTCTCATTGCAGCAAGTTGCTAATCACATATTGGGCTTAATAGCCGTCGGTGGATCCACAATTGTCAAGCAACCATGCGATCCTCATATACTTCCTTCGTTCCATAATTCCCAACCCATATGCTACCTAACATAATATCATATGAACGCAGCAGGTATACATGTAACATCCATAAATCTTAGATTCCACATGTAGGGGTATTTTAGTCATTTTCGCACTTAGGGGCATTTCGGTAATTTCTCTTTATTATGGGTTTATTACTTACCTTGGCCCGTTAACAAGTCTTCATTGGCTAAAGTGAAAAGATACTATGCACCAGGTTGGATTCCAAAGAAGAGGAGGTGAGTCATTAAGACTGCTTAAGTACCAAGCTCTCTCTAGATCCAATCCTAGACATGCATATACCCAATGCCACAACTTAACCTTATGACTCGTTCATAGTCACAATTAATTAATTAAGTTTTATGTCCGTTTAAGCAGGTTCAGATACTAGGCCCATAACCCCCTTACAAAGCCCAAACAAGTCTACTTACATGCATATGGCCCACTAGGCCCAATCTCATTCATATGGCCCATTAGGCCCAAATCATATTGGTATAGCCCATTAGGCCCAAATCACATTCATATGTCATGCTTTCATACAATTTCTCATCACTTAGTATCAAGTTGCCAATTTTGCCTAATATGGGCTCCACAGCCCATCGGGCCCATTTAACCCATTCTAGCCCGGTTGGCCAATACACGGCCCAAGTCCATGGTATCGCTCATGGGCCTCAGATCACCTGTCGATTTCCCCTTACGAGTGCGCTTGTAGCCAAACTTCTAGCTTTTCGGCATTTCGCCTTTTCGGCATTTCGGGATTTGCCGGTCTACTCTGTGTGTGCAGTGTATGTACACACCTGGTAATAAAGCATGCTGTGATCTCCCTAGCCACGAACCTACAATCATTGTCACTCAATGATTAATCACACATACTTATCGAATACTTTTACCAAAAGCTGAAATCTCACCTTAACCTTACCTGAAACGCCAAGCCTTAATAGCTTTTCGTTGATCACTAAACACGAGTACTTCCCAGATCTGCATTAACCTTTATCGTTAAAAACATAATGGGTGACTTGTATCCAACATAAGTCACCCTTTCCTACTAATGCCCATTTGGCCAATCCTTACCAAAGTGAAGAACACTTACCAAAGTCCTAACACCGAAGGAGCAAATCAGCAGAGAACCAAAAGACTGAGATTCAATACTAATCCCTACCAAAATCGATTTAGAACGAGTAAAGGACAGGAGTAATCTATACTAGCAAAAATCGATTGAAAGAGCAAGTACTTACACTAGAATAAGCCGAAGTAGAGGGAGTAGTGGTGGCATAGAAGGTATTCGACTTTTGAGACTTGTATGGTGAAAAAGGTTATTCGGCACAAAGAAGAAGAGAAGAAGGAATCGGCTAAACCAAAGGTGAGTCAAGAGAGAATTGAAAAGAGAAAGGCAAGCAAAGAGCAAAGAATTTGGCTTCTGAGCACTTAGATTGGAAAGTGTTTTGGCAACACAAAATGAAGAATTCGGCTAAAGGGGGGGAAATAGTTTCGGCATCTACATATATAACAGTCGAATTTCCTATCCCCAACTTCCCAATTCGGCTCCACCTCTCTTCGCTCTTCATCTCCTAATTTTCCTCCCTGATAGCTCCTTAATCCCTTCCTTAAATTTCTCCTCTTATCACTCCCTACAGAGTTCATATCCAACGCCACTACTGACCATCTATAGAGAAAAAATAAATCCTCCTTTTGAGCAAGGAGGGATTCGAACCCCAGACCTCCTTATCATGCATGTGACGCCACCTCTAAGCCTCACATGTGACGCCACTTGCCACTCCAACACAAGGCTTTCTTGTGTCCAAAACCCTCTTCATTTATTTAAAAACCAACCTACTTGCCAACAAGTTTCTTTTGGATATTAAACTATAATTTCCTTCACCCCTAAGTTCGAACCCTAAAACTAACCCAGGCCTCTGAACACATAAATATCACTTAACTAGGAATACTAAGCACACATTTTATCAATACCGAAATAATAAGAAAGTTCGAGATTTTGGGGCGTTACAACTCTACCCCCTAAAAGAATTTCATCCTCGAAATTACCTGATCCAAACATTTGAGGGTATTGATGTCGCATTGCTTCCTCAGGTTCCCAGGTAGCCTCCTTCGCCTTGTGATTACGCCAAAGCACTTTGACTAATAGGACAGACTTCCTTCTCAGTACCTTAACGTAACATCCAATTATTTGTATGGGCTCCTCCTCGAAAGTTAGGTCTGGCCTAACCTCAATTTCTTCAACCGCCATGACATATGAAGGATCTAAGCAATACTGTCTTAGCATGGAAACATGAAACACGTCGTGGATTTGGCTTAGTTTAAAAGGTAATTCCAGCTGATAAGCGACAGGCCCAATCTGTCTCACAACCCGATATAGCCTAATGAACCTTGGGCTTAGCTTCCCCTTTCGTCCAAACCTTAACACCTTCATCCACGGAGAGACCTTAAGAAAAACTAAGTCCCCCACTGCATGCTCTATCTCTCGATGCTTAAGGTGACTACTACCTATCCGTGGCCTCCTTCAACTGGTCCCGAATCAATTTTACCTTATCCCCAGTATTAACTACTAACTCTGGGCCCAAAGTTATTCATTCGTCCAATTTTTTCCAGCATGTTGGAGTTCGACACCTCCGCCCATACAGTGCTTCATACGAAGCCATCCCAATACTAGCTTGATAACTATTATTGTACGCGAATTCGGCTAACAGCAAATAGTCTTCCCAGCTACCCCGGAACTCAATTACACACCCTCTTAGCATATCTTCAAAAACTTGGATCACCCTCTCCAACTATCCATCAGTTTGAGGGTGGAATGCCGTACTGAAGTTCAACCTAGTACCCAATGCCTCATGCAGCTTCTTCCAAAATCGTGAAATGAAACGTAGGTCTCTATTAGATATTATAGAAACTGGCACTCCATGCAATCTTACATCTCCACTACATACAATCTAGCCAGCCTTTGTAACGAGTAATCAGTGCAGACTGATATAAAATAGGAAGACTTGGTTAACTGATCCACTATAACCCATATCGAGTCTTTCTTAGTAGGCGTCAATGGTAGCCTACTAACAAAGTCCATAGTAATCCTTTCCCACTTTTAGAGTGGAATCTTTACTGGTTGAAGCAATCCTGAAGGCAACTGATGCTCCGTCTTCACCTTTTGACAAACCAAGCATTTACTTACGAACTCCATAACCTCGCGTTTAAGTCCAAGCGACAAATAAAGCTCACGCAAATTCTGATACATCTTGTTTCCACCAGGATGCATAGCATAGAGACCGTTATGTGCTTCCCATAGAATAGACTGCCTTAGATCATCGTCTTTTGGTATACACATTCTCACACGGAAACACAACACTCCTTCACTATTTATCCCAAAGTCTGACGTCTCCCCATTCTCTACTTGTCTAAAACGAGCACCCAAAGTCTCATCCACTAATTGCTTACTTCTTATCTACTTAACCCACACTAGCTTTACTTGAAGCCCAGCTAACAAGCTACCATCATCCAAAAAACTTAAACGGGCGAGCATAGCCCTCAAGTCTGACTTAACCTTATGACTCAACGCGTTAGCTACCACATTTGCTTTGCCAGGGTGGTATTCAAACGTACAATCATAATCCTTCTATAATTCAACCCACCTGCGCTGCCTAAGGTTTAGCTCCTTCTAGGTGAGGAGGTACTTCAAACTTTTATGGTCCGAATAAATTATGTACCTCTCTCCGTATAAATAATGCCTCCATATTTTTAGCTCGAATACCACCATGGCTAGTTCCAAGTCATGGGTTGGATAATTCACCTCGTGAGTCTTCAGTTGCAGTGACGATACACAACCATAGTTCCTTCTTGCATCAATACACAGCCCAAGCCCACATACGACGCGTCACTAAAAACCATAAACTCCTTCCCAGGCTCTGGCTGAATCAACATAGAGGCCTCAGTTAAGACCTTTTTAAGCTTTCCAAAACTTTCTTGTTGCTTGTCCGTCCATTCAAATTGTACCCCTTTCCTCAACAACTTAGTTAACGGTGCAGCAATTAATGAAAAGCCCTCAACAAACCGCCTATAGTACCCAGCCAAGCCTAAAAAGCTTCAGATTTTCGACACTAACCTAGGTGTTTTCCAATCCAACACTGCTTCAATTTTCTGGGGATCCACTTTAATCCCCTCAGTTGACACCACATGCCCTAGAAAAGTAACCTCCTTTAGCCAAAACTTACACATACTGAATTTGGCATACAGCTGATTTTCCCTCAAAGTCTGCAACACAATCCTTAAGTGTGCATCATGCTCATCCTCATCTCTTGAGTACACTAAAATGTCATCTATAAAAACCACCACCAACCGATCCAGGTAGGGTTGGAAGACCAGATTCATGAGATCCATGAAAGCGGCAGGTGTGTTCGTCAGCCCGAATGGCATCACCAAGAATTCGTAGTGCCCAAAATGAGTTCTGAAAGTCGTCTTATAAACATCCACCTCCTTAACCCTCAATTGGTGATACCCCGAACGTAGATCAATCTTTGAGAAAATGGAAGCTCCCCTAAACTGATCAAAAAGGTCGTTGACTCTTAGCGGAGGGTACTTGTTTTTAATAGTTAACTTGTTCAGCTGCCGGTAGTCGATGCACATTCGCAACGTCCCATCTTTTTTCTTTACGAATAACACCGGTGCTCCCCACGGAGACACACTTGGTCGGATGAATCCTTGATCCAACAATTCCTGAATCTGTGCCTTAAGTTCTACCAACTCCTTCGGTGCCATCCGATAAGGGGCGATGGACACCGAAGCCGTATCAGGTAACAACTCGTTCTACTTTTCTGCTGGGCTGCAACCTTGGCAGCTCCTTGGGAAAAAACACTAGGAAATTCCTTAATTGTTCTCAACTCCTTAACAGTAGGGCTCTCAACCTCCGTATCGCTAATATAAGCCAAATGGGCTTTGCATCCCTTTCGTACCAACTTCTCGGCCCTTAATTTCGAAATCACATTTGACAGATAATTCTGGCATTCACCAATCACCACCACCTTTTTATCCTCCGTCATTCTTAACACCATTCGCTTTGCAGCGCAATCCAAGGTGGCTCGGTGTTTCACCAGCCAATCCATACCCAAGATTAAATCAAACTCACTAAACGACAATTCCATCAAATCCGATAAAAAGGTAACCCCATTGACTACTAAGGGTACCTCCCTAAACAACTTATTCACTCCTACTGACTGACCTAACGGGCTTATCACAGTAATCTCATTCGCAGTAAACATATCACCCAAAGGTTCAGTCATATTGCATGCAACATATGAATGCATCGATCCAATATCAATCAAGGCAATGTAAGGTAACTCATGTATAAAGAACATACCCGTTATCACATCTGGGGCATCCCCGTCTTCTCGGTAACGAGCAGCATAAACCAAAGCTGGCTGTCTCGCCTCAACATGGCCTGTAATTCTAACTGGTGGTCCACATCCACGTCCATTGCCGTTACCACCCCTGGCCTACCCTCAGCCCCTTGGCAGTAGCTGACTACCCCTTGGTGGCTGAACACCACCTCGACCCATGCTTGGCACCTAAACTGGGATTCTAGGGCAGTTCTTAATTCTATGCTCCATAGATCCACAAGCTAGACAAGTTCCTGTCCTCTTCCAACACACGCCTACATGACCATTCCTACAATCAGCACAAGGTGGCACCCTTGGATTAACAGCAGGGGGCCCTGCTTTGACTGGCCCATTAACTCTGGCCCTAGCCCTAGGCCTCTGTCCCACACCAGGAGTCTCAGCTTCCCTTTTATTCTTAACCCTTTTTTTTCCCGATTTAAGCGCTCAGTGCACTTCACTTCCTCCGCTATCTTTGCTTTCTCAACCAAATCTGAGAAAACGCGCTCCCTTTGTGGGGCTATCAATACTCTGACGCTATCCCTAAGACCATCTTCAAACCTAACGCAGCGCTCATAGTCCGTTGCCACCACAGCTCTTGCATATCTACTAAAGCGTAGAAATTTCGCCTGATACTCTGCCACGATTTGCTTCCCTGGGTCAGGTTCAAGAACTCCTTCCTTCTAGTATCCACATAACTCGCACCCACATACTTTCCTTGAAACATAGTTTTGAAAAACTCCCAAGTGACCTGCCAAGTTGGGTGCCCTCTTTCACCGTCAGCCACCATTGGTAAGCTTCTTCCCTAAGTAGTGACACTGCTCCTTTCAACTTTTGTTTAGGTGAACAGTCCAAGTCTTCCATTATCCTTTCAATGGGCTCCAACCAGTATTCAGCCATGTTAGGAGCCACACCAGCCACGCCTTTGAAGATCTCAGCCCCATTTGATCTAAGTTGTTCTGGAATGGACCTTTGATTTTCTGTGCCATTATTTGGCCCTGCGACCCTTTCCAAAATCCTCAGAATTGCCTGCGACAATGCATCTTCCCCTACAACCCGATCATACGGTCCAGTCCCAGCCACGGGTGAGGCCAAAGCCTCTTCTACTCCAACATCGGGCATATGGCTTGATGCTAACGATTTAGCGCTAACACTTTTGCGGCCTCTTGCACCTCTTCTAGCAGTCATCGTTGATTTACATATTATCTAGATTAGAAATTTTATGAAGGTTTAGTTAATTTCAATAATTAAATCGATGTTTTATGAAACTATTAAAAAGAAGGTTGTTTTCGTAAATCCTCTACAGTTTTAAGGTCTTACGGGCTTCAGTTTTACTTCAACTAAAAACCTTAGTATAATCATCTAAAGTAGCCCACTAACTGTCTAGAGTATATCAAATTAAACAAGCTTAATAGTACAAGAACTTACTTGGCTCGACGTTAGAGCAACGGTGTGCCGCACAGTAAGATTTTTCTTCCAAAACATTGTGAAATTTTTTTTGAAAAAACAAAACCCAAATAATAAGGCCCACTTCACAGCCCGAGTTTTGTAACCTGGGCTCTAATACCACTAAATATAACACCCCAACCCGACCTAGACGTTATGGTCGGATCCAGCGTGTCACATTAAAGTGTTTTAGCGAAAGCCTTGTTTTCATTGAAAACCCTTCTTTAAAATTGAAAATCTTAATTACTTGTAAAATCTCTTTTCAGTTGCAGAAGCTTTATTCAAAACAGCTGATTTATGAAAATTTGTCATTTAAGAATTTAGTTGCGGAAACGTAGTATTCAATAAAAACAGTTAAGGTTTAGGAGCCCATGTTCAATAATAAATATAAAGCATAAAAATAATAGTCTTAATTTGGAACAATAACCAGAGGAAAGGCTTTATTACAATCCAGTCTAAAATAACTTAATAAACTAGAAACTATAAAAAAAACATGTCCAAGTCATCTTGCTAGCTGGCCACCTCAGAGTCCCTCCATCCGTCGAACCTCCTACAGGCCATCACCTGAGAAAAATAAAAGAGGGGGTGAGTTTACGAAAACTCAATGTGTACAACCCTCGAAGAGTCTTAAGCAATTATCAATCACCATAATGTCATACATGCAATGCTATGCAACCTACCCCAATGGTAGCCCAGTTGCGGTACTACCCTCATGCAGTAAGCTGCTAATCGCATATTGGGCTCAATAGCCGTTAGTGGATCTACGGTTGTCAAGTAACCATGCGATCCTCATATACTTCCTCTGTTCTATAATTCCCAACCCATATGCTACCTAACAAAATATCATATGAATGCAGCAGGTATACATGTAACATTCATAAATCTTACATTCCACACGTAGGGGTATTTTAGTCATTTTTGCCCTTAGGGTTATTTCGATAATTTCTCTTTATTATGGGTTTATTACTTACCTTGGCCCGTTAACAAGTCCTCGTTGGCTAAAGTGAATAGATACTATGCACCCGGTAGGATTCCAGAGAAGAGGAGGTGAGTCATTAAGACCGCTTAAGTACCAAGCTATCTCTAGATCCAATCCTAGACATGCATATACCCATTGCCGCAACTTAACCTTATGACTCATTCACGGTCGCAATTAATTAATTAAGTTTTATGTCTGTTTAAGCAGGTTTAGATACTAGACCGATAACCCCCTTACAAAGCCCAAACAAGTTTACATACATGCATATGGCCCACTAGGCCCAATCTCATCCATATGGCCCATTAGGCCCAAATCACATTCGTATAGCACATTAGGCCCAAATCACATTCATATGTCATGCTTTCATACAATTTCTCATCACTTAGTATGAAGTTGCCAATTTTGCCTATTGTGGGCCCTACAACCCATCGGGCCCATTTAGCCCATTCTGGCCCAGTTGGCCAAAACACTGCCCAAGTCAATGGTATCGCTCATGGACCTCAGATCACCTATCGATTTCCCCTTTTGAGTACTCACACACTCGCAAGTCTATTGTAGCCAAACTTACAGCTTTTCGGCATTTTGGCTTTTCGGTATTTCGGGATTTGCCGGTCTACTCTGTGTGTGTAGTGTATGTACACACTTAGTAATAAAGTGTGCTGCGATCTCCCTGGCCACGAACATACAATCATTGTCACTCAATGATTAATCACACATACTTATCGAATACTTTTACCAAAAGCTAAAATTTCACCTTAACCTTACCTGAAATGCCAAGCCTTAATAGCTTTTCTTTGATCACTAAACACGAGTACTTCCTAGATCTGCATTAACCTTTATCGTTAAAAACATAATGGGTGACTTGTATCCAACGTAAGCCATCCTTTCCAACTAAAGCCCATTCAGCCAATCCTTACCAAAGTGAAGAACACTTACCAAAGTCCCAACACCTAAGGAGCAAATCGGCCGCGATCTAAAAGACTGAGATTCAATACTAATCCCTACCAAAATTGATTTAGAATGAGTAAGGGATAGGAGTAATCGATACTAGCAACAACCGACTGAAAGAGCAAGTACTTACACTAGAATCGACTGAAGTAGGGGGAGTAGTGGCGGCAAAGAAGGTATTCGGCTTTTGAGACTTGTATGGTGAAAAAGGTTATTTGGCATAAAGAAGAAGAGAAGAAGGAATCAACTAAACCAAAGGTGAGTCAAGAGAGAATTAAGAAGAGATAGGCAAGCAAAGAGCAAAGAATTTGGCTTCTAAGCACTTACATTAAAAAGTGTTTCGGTAACACAAAATGAATTCGACTGAAGGAGGGGAAATAGTTTCGGCATCTAAATGTATACCAGCCAAATTTCCTATCCCCAACTTCCCAATTCGGCTCCACCTCTCTTCACTCCTCATCTCCTAATTTTCCTCCCTGATAGATCCTTAATCCCTTCCTTAAATTTCTCCAATTATCACTCCCTACAGAGTTCATATCCAACGCCACTATTGACCATCTATAGAGCAAAAATAAATTCTCCTTTTGAGCAAGGAGGGATTCGAACCCCAGACTCCTTGTCATGCATGTGACGCCACCTCTAAGCTCTATATTTGACCGACTTACCACTCCAACACAAGGCTTTCTTGTCTCTTAATCCTCCTTTATTTATTTAAAAACCAACCTACTTGCCAACAAGGTTCTTTTGGTTATTAAACTATAATTACCTTCACCCCTAAGTTCAAACCCCAAAACTAACCCAGGCCTCTTAACACATAAATAACACTTAACCAGGAATACTAAGCACACATTTTATCAATACCAAAATAATAAGAAAGTTCAGGATTTTGGGGCATTACATTGTGTATAAGTAAGCCATATGATTTGGCTTATTTTGATGATATGTTTTGGTTGAATTGAAATGCTCAATTATGGTGTGTTTTGGGCAAGGAATGATTGAATGAAATTATGCAAATGAAGGCTTGATATGTTGATGTTAAATGAATGGATTATGCATGTTGTTAAATAGGTATTTGGTTATGTAATTGATAGTTTTGATATGGCTTATAATGTGTATTGAAATGATTATTTTGGTTGCTTATTGAGTTGTAAAAATGTGGTCCATTATGCTTGTAAATGTTTGTGTTTATAGGGTGGCAAAATGGCTTTGCAAATAGCCTATTTTTGTCTACACGGGTAGGGATACGAATGTGTGTCTCAGTCGTGTGTGACACACAGTCATGTTGTACGGTCGTATGTCCCTTGGTGTAGAAATGAAATTGAAGTTAGCATGATCCACACAGCCTCACACATGGGCGTGTAACCAACCGTGTGTATCAATTTCGAAAGGCACACAAGCTAGACACACAGGCATGTGGTTGGCCTTGTGATCCAAGTTAGTATACTCTCTAGTTTTCACACGGCCTGGCACATGGACGTGTCCTTGGCCATGTGACACAAGTCAGTATGTATTCCCTATTTTCACCCGACCTAAGGTACGGACGTGTCCACTAGCCGTGTGAGGCACACAATCTATTCACACAGGCATGTGACAATTGAAAAGTTAAAATTTTTCTAAGTTTTTAAAATTTTAATATGTTATCGATTTAGTCCCAAATGTATGATTTAAGCATTGTATGCTTGATTTAAGTACATGTTGAATATGAATGAATGATATTGACTAAAATATGATGTTTCTAGATAAATGCTTGTTTTGAATTGACTTACAAGTCCGGTAATGCCTCTTAACCTATTCCGGTGACCGTTATGGGTTAGGGGTGTTACATTTGTTGGTATCAGAGCTACGATTTAGTCAATTCTAGGACTAACGTAGCGTATGTGAGTCTAGTTATACATTTCATATATAAAACTATAATAGTGTGATGACTTCTGATGTTTCCAAATGTATTTTTATATAGTAATGGATCCCGAACGAGCTGTAGTAGATAATGTAGAAAGTAAAGCGCCAGCTCTCACTCAAGGGAAACCGCCTACGAAATTTAGACAAGTGACAAGTAGTCATGAGGATGAGGCTAAGAAGTCTTCGTTCAGATATTGAAAGAGTGGTTCACACAATACATTTGTGCGAACCCGGCTGTCCCGCAACCTCTACCCCCACCTGTTTCCCAATCGATCCTTGTAGTTCCTCAAGGTATTGATCCTCTATGATTAGATAAACCACCTATTGATAAGATATAGAAACATGGAGCTGAAGAATTCAGAGCCACTGTTAATAATGACCTTGAGAGAGCTAAATTTTGGCTTGAGAACACGATTTGGGTATTCGACGAATTGTCCTGCAAACCTAAAGAATGCCTAAAATGTGTAGTATCACTGTTTAGAAACACTGCGTATCAGTGGTGGAATACCTTGATATCCATAGTTCCGCAAGAAAAAGTCACTTGGGATTTCTTTCAAGTTGAATTTAGAAAGAAATACATCAGTCAAAGGTTCATTGATCAGAAGAGAAAAGAATTCCTTAATTGAAGCAGGGTTGTATGTCAATCACAGAATATGAAAGAGAGTTTGTACAGCTTAGCAAATATGCTCGTGAATGCGTCTCTTGTGAAGCTATAATTGTAAAAGATTCGAGGATGGATTGAATGAAAAAAACCAGAGTGTTAGTTGGAATTCTTGAGCTGAAAGAGTTTGTTGTTTTGTTTGATCGATCTTGTAAAGCCTAAGAGCTTTACAAAGAGAAAAGAAAAGTTGATTCTATGGCTAGAGATTCTAGAAAGAGATTTGCGAACAAATCACATCAGTCAGCATCAAAGAAATTTAGAGACTATCATCCTCATTCTACGGCTTCTAAGGTAATTTCGATTAGGGACAGAGATGTGAGACATTTCAGTTCTAAACCTCAGGCGACATCCATTGCTAGTGTGGGAAGCATTAGAAATGCAGGACCTGAATGTAAACATTGCAATAAGAAGTATTATGGTGAATGTATATTAGTGAGTGGAGCTTGCTTTAAATGTGGATCACTTGATCATTATCTCTGGGATTGTCCAGAAAAGTTTACAACTGATAGAGATAAACCAGTGAAAGCGAATAACATGACTTCTAAAGGGAGACCACCCCGAAATATTGGAAATATGAGTGGTAACTGAGGTGTTACGAGAGATTCGACTATGAGATATGAGGCACGAGCACCTGCCAGAGCTTATGCTATACGTGCACGAGAAGAAGCATCATCACCAGACGTTATTACCGGTACTTTTCCTCTTTTTGATACTGATATAGTTACGTTGATAGATCCTAGATCAACTCATTCATATATCTGTATGAATTTAATATTTAAAAAGAGTTTACATGTCGAGTCTACAGAGTTTGTAATTAAAGTATCGAACCTCTTAGGTAAGTTTATTTTAGTTAATAAAATTTGTAAGAAGTTCTCTAATGATCCGAGGTTACTGTTTTTGGGCTGATTTGATGCTTCTGCTATTCGATGAGTTTGCTATGATTCTGGGTATGGACTGGCTGACTATGCACGATGCAGTTGTGAATTGTAGACAGAAGACTATTGAATTAAAATGCCAAAACGGTGAAATTATTCGAATTGAGTCTAATGATTCGAGTGAATTACTAGTTGTCATATCATCTATTTTAGCTCAGAAATATTTGAAAAGGGGATATGATGCATACCTTGCATACGTACTGGATATGAAAGTGTCAGAATCAAATATTGAATCCGTACCTATTATTTGTGAGTTTTTGGATGTATTTCCAGAAGAATTACCAGGTTTACCACCAATCAAAGAGGTTGGATTTGGTATTGAATTAGTACCGGAAACAACGCCGATATCGATAGCTCTATATATAATGGCTCCAATAGAATTAAAAACGTTGAAAGCTCAATTCTAAGAATTGATAGACAGAGGTTTTGTACAACCAAGTTATTCTCCCTGGGGTGCACCAGTATTGTTCGTGAAAAAGAAAGATGGCACTATGAGAATGTGTATCGACTACAGACAGTTGAATAAAGTGACTATAAAGAACAAATACCTTTTACCATGGATTGACGATTTATTTGATAAGTTGAAAGGGGCTACAGTATTTTCAAAGATTAATTTGAGATCAGATTACTATTAGCTACAAGTCAAAGAGTTGGATGTGCCAAAAACTACATTTAGAACGAGGTATGGACATTATGAATTTCTTGTTATGCCTTTCAATTTAACTAAAGCTCCTGCCATTTTTATGAACTTGATGAACCGGATATTCAGACTGTATTTAGATAGATTTGTTGTTGTATTCATTGATGATATTTTGATCTATTCACGAGATGAATTTGAACATACCGAACACTTGAGAATTGTGTTACAAACTCTACATGCTAAGCAGTTATTTGAAATGTTCAGTAAGTGTGAGTTTTGGCTTAAAGAAGTCGGATTTCTAGAGCATATTGTTTAGCTGATGGTATTAGAGTTCATCCGAGCAAGATTTCTACTACTGTTAAAAGGAAATCTCTGAGAAATATATCTGAATTTCGTAGTTTTCTAGGCTTAGCAGGTTATTACCAAATATTCGTGGAAGGATTCTAGACGATTGCGACACTGATGACATGACAATTACAAAAAGATGTGAAGTTTGAATGGTCAAAAAAGTGTCAACAGAGTTTCGAACAGTTGAAAGCACTGTTAACAGAAGCACCAGTTTTGGTTCAACCTGAGTCGGGTAAAGAGTTTGTGATCTATATTGATGCATCATTAAACAGATTAGGGTGTGTTTTGATGCAAGAAGGAAAAGTTATAGCTTATGCTTCTCATTTGTTGAAATTGCATTAAAAAAATTATTCAACGCATATTTTAGAGCTAGCTGTGATTGTATTTGCATTGAAGATTTGGAGACACTACTTTTACAGTGAAGAATTCCACATTTATACGGATGAAAAGAGCTTGAAATATCTGGTAACATAGAAGGATTTGAATTTGTGACAACGAAGATGGCTCGAGTTATTAAAAAATTATGACTTTGTAATTGATTATCACCTAGGAAAAGCTAATGTTGTTGCTAATGCCCTGCGTCAAAAATCTTTGTTTGCATTACGAGCAATGAGCACCCAGTTGATGATTTGTGGTGATGCGTCTATATTAGCTGAATTAAAAGCTAAACCAGTATTTCTCCAACAAATTTGTGAAGCTCAGAATGGTGACCGTGAATTACAAGTTAAACGAATTACAAGTTAAAAGCTAAATCTTTGTTTAATGTTTCGAGATAGAATTTGTGTATCGAAAAAATACAGAGCTTGTTTAGAAAATTTTGTGTGAAGCACACAGTAGTCTTTTCTCAGTTCATCCGGGTAGTACCAAGATGTATAATGATCTGAAACAGCTGTATTGGTGGTCGGGTATCAAATGGGATATATCAGAGTTTGTATCGAAATGTTTGATATGTTAGCAGGTCAAAGCTGAAAATCAAGTGCCATCGGGTTTACTACAACCTGTATTGATTCCTGAGTGGAAATGAGATAGAGTTACAATAAATTTTGTTTCGGGATTGCCTCTAACTCCGAAAAAGAATGATGCTATCTGGATTGTTGTTGATCGACTAACGAAGTCTGCTCATTTCATACTGATACGTACAGATTACTCACTTGAAAGATTAGTTGAATTCTACATTTCAAAAGTTGTTCAGTTACACGGGGTACCATTATCTATTATCTCTGATAGAGATTCGAGATTTACGTTGTGCTTTTGGAAGAAATTACAAGAAGCCTTAGGTACGAAATTGAATTTCAGTACTGCTTCTCATCCCCAAACTGATGGTCAAACCGAGAGAGTTATTCAGATTCTCAAAGATATGTTGAGATGTTGTATTCTAGAGTTTGAAAGTAGTAGGGAAAAATACTTACCGTTGATTGAATTCACGTATAACAATAGTTTTCAAACGAGTATAAAGATGGCACCGTACGAAGCTTTATATGGTCGCAAATTTCAAACTCCGCTATACTGGACTGATTTGAGTGAGAAAAAGATTCACGAGGTTGATTTGATCAGAGAAACTGAAGAAAAAATGAAAACGATTCGCGACAGTTTAAAAGTAGCTTCAGATCGATAGAAATCCTATGGAGATTTGAAACATAGAGAGATTGAATTTCAAGTCGGAGACAAAGTGTTTCTAAAAGTGTCACCATGGAAAAAGGTTCTTCGATTCGGCCGTAAAGAAAAGTTAAGTCAGCGATTCATTGGGTCGTATGAGATCGTTGAAAGAATAGGGCATGTAGCATATCATTTTTCGTTACCGCCAGAACTTAAAAAAGATCCATAATGTTTTTCACGTTTCTATGGTACATCATTACAGATCTGATCCGTCACATGTGATCTCTCCGATAGATGTTGAAATTCAACCCGATATGTCGTATAATGAAGAACCAATTAGGATTTTGGCTCGTGAAATCAAAGAGTTGAGAAATAAATGCATAACCTTGGTAAAGGTTCTTTGGCATAAACATGGGATCTAGGAAGCTACATGGGAACCCGAGGAAGCTATACGAAAATAGTACCCTAACGTATTTACCGATAAGATTTTCAAGGATGAAAATCCCTAAGGGGGAGAATTTTAATAGCCCGTTTTTAGGTCAAATCAAAATAGTGATTTCGGGACCACAAATCTAAAGTTAAAATATTTATTTGATTATTTTAATAAGGTTTACAGTATGATAGAATTATTATGTGAAAGTTTCGTAAAGAAATTTTACTGTTTAAATGCTTAATTCGGTAAAAAGGACTAAATCACGTAATGCGTAAAGGTTAAGTTCTATTGTTTAATTGTATCAAATAGCTGTAGAACATTAAAGTAAAGGTCCTTAAGTGATAAATAGGCCAATTATATTTAGTGGAGGATGATAGCATGACAATTGGTGTAATTTTGAATTAATTTTAAGGTTAAAATGGTAAATGGTTAATAAATGTTATAATAAACAAAACCAAAATTTATTTTTTACCATTATCATCTTCCTTAGCCGAATTTGGCAAGAAGAAAAGAAGAAATTTTAGGTTTTCATTCGGCCAAGCTTCCTTTGTCAATTAAGGTACGGGTTTGACTCAATTTTTAATGATTTCTACGTTTTTGAGCTCGTTGCAGCTTAATCTAGCTAGCCCGTACCTTCGTTTTCAAAACTGCTATAGATTTTGAATGATGCCATTATTGAATGCTTGGTTGTTTAAATGATGCCATTGTTGAATGCTTGGTTGTTTAAATGTTTAATGATAGATTATGAAGGTTTAATGATAAATATATAAGTTCTGTTAAGTGATTTTTGACAAAAATGTCAAATAGGGATTAAATTGTGAAAATGTAAAATGTGGTAGTTAAAAGTGTGAATTACTGAAAGATTTGGGTTGCTAGTAGTATATAGGAAATTTGGCCATCATGGGTTATGGCCTAATTGTATAATTTTGCATTTTTATGTGTTAAGTACTAAATTGCAAAGTAGTCAAAAAGTCTAGGGTAAATTTGTAATTTAGCCAAAATGAATGTTTTAGGCTAAATTGAATTGAATGAAAGTTTGAATGAGTTAATTTGATATTATATAGATCAAGATAAACAAATATCGGAACTAGATCAGGGAAAAAGAAAGGTTGGCAAATAGACGATAGTTTTCATCCGAGCAACTCAAGGTAAGTTCGTATAATTAGAATCAAACTTTTCTATACCTGTAATTATTGTAGTGCATGTGTATAATTGACATATTTGAAGTATAACTGCCTTATTGATATATATATTGTATTTTTTATGGAGCCTGTTTAAACTGTATAGATTCATGGGATTCGAACGACATGTTATTGGGATTACCATTTTAGTCGAGCTCCTGCATTTATTGTAAACTCACCACAGCACGTATGAGCTTACTAATATATCAGCTCGTAAGAGCTTACTATTTTTGGCTCATTGGAACTTATTGTTCAGCTCGATAGAACTTATTTTTTAGCTCGATAGAGCTTACTGTCCATCAGCTCAAGAGGAGCTTACTGATCATAGCTCAAAAGAGCGTATATGATAATAAATTGACAGATTAATGACATTGTTCACTCGAGTATCCTTTGAAGTTCTAATTGGTTCAACAGGCATAAATATTGTTTATACGGATGAATTACAGATTATAAATGTTATTAATGTTATATATGATATGTGAATTTGGAGTAATGCAAAGTTTGTATTAATGAATAGTTTCATGTATTTGTCAAATGACTAACATGTGATGTATACTTGTGTTTAGGTGTTATTTAATTAAATTGTTGGCATTTTTAATGTTTCTTTGATTTTTTACAAATGGTAAGTTTAATTCTAAATTATACGAGCTTGCTAAGCTATAAAGCTTACTCTGTTTCTTTTTCTATGTTTTATAGAGGCTTGTTAGCTCGTTTGTTCCGGACAAGTCAGAGTTGCACATCACACTATCCAACTTTTGATTGGTACTTTTAAACTTGTGGATGTGTAAATATAGCATTTATAGGCTAGTTTGAAAGATGTTAGTTATGTTACTTGATTTCATGACTTTGATATATTTTGTGTATAAGTAAGCCATGTGATTTGACTTATTTTAATGTTATGTTTTGGTTGAACTGAAATGCTCAATTATGGTGTGTTTTGGGCAAGGAATGATTGAGTGAAATTATGCAAATGAAGGCTTGATATGTTGATGTTTAATGAATGTATTATGCATGTTGTTAAATAGGTATTTGGTTATGTAATTTGTAGGTTTGATATGGCTTATAATGTGTATTGAAATGATTATCTTGATTGCCTGTTGAGTTGTAAAAATGTGGTCCATTATGCTTCTAAATGTGTGTGTTTATAGGGTGGCAAAATGGCTTTGCAAATAGCCTATTTTTGTCCACATGGGCAGGGACACGGCGTGTGTTTCAGTCGTTTGTGACATACAGTCATGTTGCAAGGTCGTGTGTCCACTGGTGTGGAAATGAAATTGAAGTCAGTATGCTCCATACGGCCTCACACATGTGCGTGTGACCTACCGTGTGGTACAAGTCAGTATACCCCCTAAATGGCACAGGGCCTAGCATATGGCGTGTGACATGGCCGTGTTGCATAAGTCAGTATACCCTACAGTTTTGGCACAGCCTGATACACGGGCGTGTGTATCCATTTCGAATGGCACACCGACTAGACACACAGGCGTGTGGTTGGTCGTGTGACCCAAGTCAGTATCCTCTGCAGTTTTGACACAGCCTGACACACGGGCGTGTCCTTGGCCGTGTGACACAAGTCAGTATGTATGCCCTGTTTTCACGCGGTCTAAGACACGGACTTGTCTACTAGCCGTGTGAGGCACATGGTCTGTTCACATGGGCATGTGACAATTGAAAAGTTGAAAGTTTTCTAAGTTCTTAAAATTTTAATATGTTATCGATTTAGTCCCGAATGCATGATTTCAGCTTTGTATGCTTGATTTATGTACATGTTGAATATGAATGAATGATATTGATTGAAATATGATGTTTCTGGATAAATGTTTGTTTTGAATTGAGTTACAAGTCCGGTAATGCCTCTTATCCTATTCTAGCGACGGTTAGGGGTTAGGGGTGTTACAAAAAGCCTTCAAGTGTATGAGGAAGTTGTAGGAGACTTAATTATCTTTAAGACTACGCCAAATGTGAAACACTGCCAAGACATAGTACACCTAATTTGCAAGAATACTATTCAAGTGGATCCATGTTTAGTTGGGAGTTGTTGGGATTTTGCAACAATAGAAATAGAGATCAGAGTAAAGCGCAGAGTAGCAGGATATATGAAAAATTACTTGTACACTAAAACAAGCCAACTAAAAAAATCATCACAATAGCATGTTGGCCTCTTTTCAACAGGAGTCATTTGGATTGATTTGACCCTCCCCATGACTGGTCAACGATAAGTTAAACATTCACTAGATTTTCTTTTACCTACCCTGGGTTTGGTTGGGAGGAAATCAAGGGGACCAAGAGTATATTTATGGGAAGGGGACATTTCAGATCATTTTTATATCAACTTAATGTTCAGGTTCTTCTGTCTAACCTCAACATTCTCTTCTTCTTATTTTGTTAATATCGAACTAAGATCTCATTTAATGAGTAGATGATTCAACATTCTAGTAAGTTTTACAGCTTTGCACATTATGATTATAGAAGGGAAAGATGTTATAGGAAGGCCCTAATTGGGGGTCGCATGTAGTTGGAATTTAGTAAAATGTTTGTAATGGGGATTCTAATGGAAATCATATGATCTTTTAAGCAATTATTGCTACTGCTGGTTTGGGAAAAACATTTGAATCGAAAGCTCTAGGCTGAGGTTAAGGTAGGTCTTTGATAAGCCTTTAAAACTGACTTCTAACACTTATTATAATGATTCCGAGTATGGTCAATGCACATATCTTCTTAATAAGTTATTGTGTCTATGTATGGTTATATGTTCTCTACAAAGCATTCATGTGTATGCTCCAAAGTGTATGATGCATTACATGACTATGACAATAAGTGGTAGTCATGCATGGGAAGTTTTATGTTAGGAAGTATGTCTCTGTTAAGATTATGAGTGAAACTTATGTATATGCGTCCATTATGTTATATGAGTAGTGCATGACAATGTATGTTGGCATTAAGGGGGTCCAGACAGAGTGTCAAGAAAATATGTGATATAATAACGGGCCCAGTAGTGGTGCTTGACAACGTCTGTTGGGACAGTAAACACCAGAAAAGGCCAGTTTGACAATCATTGTGAAAAGACCATGGCCATGGCATATTCTGTAAAGCTTTTGTAGAGAACTCTTTGTGAAGCCTTTGTGGAGAACTCTTTGTGGAGCCTTTATGGTGAACTCTCTATGAAGTCTTTGTGGAAAATTCCTTGTAAAATCTTTTTGGCGTATTATTCATATAGCTTCAATGGTGGGGTAATTTGGGGAATACTTATGGTAAGTTTTCTAGAAAGCCTGTATTGTGAATTTTGCAATGCCTAAAAGATGAGTTGATGTAACGCCCCCTTACCCGAGACCGTCGCCGGAGTCGAGCATGAAACATTACAAAACTTATTTTAGAATTTAAACAAGTTCAAACAATTCTCGTAGTAAACTGTCCATCTACGTCACAGTCGCTAAAAAAATAATATCTCGAGTTACGAAACTCAAAATAAAATTCTGTAAATTTTCCCTGAATCTAGACTCATATATCTACTTACTAATTGTTTTCTATAATTTTTGGTGGGGCAAATTAGTACAGTTTATTAGTTAAAGTCTCCCCTGTTTCAGGGTTCGGCTACTCTAACCCCTGTGCACTACGAATCAAATTTCTTCCTGTGAACAGATCCAATGACCATGTAATTTGTTTATCTTAAAAATAGACTCAATAAGGAATCCATACTAATTATTTTTACACAATTTATGATGAATTTTTAAATTCAGAACAGGGAAGCCAGAAATCGCTCTGACTCTGTTTCACCAAAACATAAATATCTCATAAAATACAACTCTTTTACCTATTTTGTTTCTTCCACATGAAAATATATTCATTAAGCTTCAATTCCATATTTTATTCATCATCTAATTCTATCTCTACTATTGTTAGTGATTTTTCAAACTCACGTCACTGCTACTGTGTGATTCTGTTTTATAGCCAATTTCACCATTTTATGGATTTCCATAGATTAGTTAGCACATAAAGCATACGTGTTATCAAATATAATCTTGATTAGTCACTCCAATAGCTAATCATTCTCAAACATTTCTATGCCATCCATGAGCCATATCATAAGATTATATACACAAAATGATTATAATGTTATACATGCCATATTCCCAAAATATACAAGTCATTATACTGAAATAGTTTGTTGATAGTGTGAGCGCGCCTCCGACCGTTCCTGATCTCCTAGCCGGTTTGACAAAACTACAAAGAATAGAGAGAAGGGAGTAAGCATAATTGCTTAGTAAGTTCACATGTAAATAGCAAGTAACATAACCATTCAATAATACGAAATCCACATTTGCATAATATCACCAAAGCATTCATATTATATTTCTCATTCATGATCCTACCATATTATTGTTATATTGAAGTCTCAACCCGAGGGTTAAGTACATACCTATACAAATTTTCTCATTCACCACACTTACCAACATGTCACCTTCATTTTAGGTACTCACCTTATCCACTTAAGATTTACCCGTTGAACACATCGGAATATGATTCGAATACATGGATTTCATGCACATAAGTGCCATACCCGCAGCTAGACAAACTCAATAGCCTGCAGAAATATGTAGCCAAGCTACCATGTAACCCGCCCATAAGTGAACTCGGACTCAACTCAACGAGTTCGGATGCTTAGTTACATCTCACGAACTCGGACTCAACTCAATGAACTCGGAACTCAAATATCTTAGTGACATGTCACTTGTATTCTAATCTATTCCCAAGGTTCAAACGGGCTTTTTCCTCGATCACACATCTTTGCCGTCTTCCACGGAATATCAAAACTGATACTCGGTAGCAATTCATATTTAACAAGTAGCACACATAATTTGCATATTACTCAATAATAATCACAAAGTATAATATTTCATGATATTAATCATCATATCATATAAATAACAATAAATTACTTAAAATGATAATTATGTTACTACATTTACACCTGAACTTACCTAGGTACAAAATAAAGAAATTTTGCAATTTAGTCCACAATCTTTTCCTTTACCAGATCAAGGTTGATTCAACGTCTTTCTTGGTCTAAAATAACACATTTTGTTGATTTAATACTCACATTTATCAAAATAGTCCTTAACTCACTTTGGAAAATTACAATTTTACCCCTAAACTTTTGCATATTTACACTTTTGCCCCAAAGCTCAAAAATTATATTTTTTTTCCAAAATTATTATAAATAACATTAAATTATCATATCACAAAGTATAATATAAATAACATTAAATTACTTAAAATGATAATTATGTTACTACATTTGCACTTGAACTTACCTAGGTACAAAATAAAGAAATTTTGCAATTTAGTCCACAATCTTTTCCTTTCCCAGATCAAGGTTGATTCAACGTCTTTCTTGGTCTCAAATAACACATTTAGCTGATTTAATACTCACATTTATCAAAATAGTCCTTAACTCACTTTGGAAAAATTATAATTTTGCCCCTAAACTTTTGCATATTTACACTTTTGCCCCAAAGCTCAAAAATTAATTTTTTTTCCAAAATCATTATGTTTTATGACATGCTGATCATTTTCCCCTTCTATGGCAACATCAAATTCTCACTCTAACATGTAGTTATAAACATTAGGTATTTTTACCGATTATGTCATTTTACTTGTTTTCACGTAAAATCGTTTAGAAAAAGTTGTTTAACACAATTTAAAACTTCATATTCTACCATAAAACATCAAAATAAATACATTTCACCTATGGTTATTTTTCCAAATATAAACCCTAGGTTAAATTATTGCTAGAATAAGCTAAATCAAGTTACGGAACTCTAAAAACGTAAAGAACATTAAAAACGGGGCTTGGAATCACTTACTATGGAGCTTGTAAGCTTGAAACAAACCATAGCTATGGAGAACACTTGAAATTTCATCCTAATGAAGAAGATGGACATATTTTTCCATCTTTTCCTTTTTTTTAATCTTTTAATTACCAAATGACTAAAATACCCTTCATTAAAAACTTTAGTTATTTCTACCTATGTATGTCCACTTTTGTCCATGAAAACCTAATGGTATAATTACCATTTAAGGACCTCTACTTCAATTATGCTCTTCAATTAAATCTTTTAACATCTAAAACTCATATTTATCAACTTTTGCAATTAAGTCCTAATAGGCAAATTAGACATGCAATTCATGAAATTTTCTATCGATGTTTTAACACATGCATCTAATCACTCAATAAATTATAAAAATTAATCGGAATAAATTTTTCTACTTCAGAATTGTGGTTTCGAAACCACTATTCTGTTTAGGCCCTAATTCGGGATATCACAGTTGATATTCCATCCTTGTGGTAAGACCTGGGTATATCTATAAGGCATTATCTAAAAGATTTCTCGGCAGTATACCCGTTTAATGATTTTGCCATTGTGATTTTCCATGTCAGGGAACCTTGTGTATTTGGAATATTTGTGGTGCAAGTGTCTGCCAAACTTGGAATTTCTTAGGTCGTGTATTGAAGTCATCTGGGATTCTATTACTTGAATTAAAATGTTGTACTTTTCTAAGCAAGTATGTTTGTTTGGACTAAGTTGAAGATACAATGTAATTGGTGTTCTGATAATTTTGGGCACTGTAAATGAATATGCCAAAAGTAGTATTTGTTGAGTTTCGTTCTGGGAAGTATATCAAACTACTATCTGCAAGGAACTTGTGTGATCGGATTCGAAATATGATATGAAGCCTGAGATCTGCCAGTCTAGTGAAATGTGTATAAGACAGTTAAGCGTAGAGAATTGGCATATGGTTTTGTGCCAACTAGGAATCAGAGAAGTATTCATCAAGGTCTGAAAGGAAATCCAAAACCCTTGAGTCGAGAAATTTTACAACTCTGCTTAAAGGTAAAAATGAGTGAGGCTCACTAAGTTCCTTTGAACTTATATATGCCTTTTGGTATACAGGTTTTATGAATCAAACTAGTGCATCGGGAAGGACCAAGCTAGGTATGCGCCATTGCGGCAGATTGAAGGTAATGTTATGCATACAAAGAGACACTTTTAAAAACATGTTTTCAAATGACAAATAGTAATACACGCTAAAAATGTGTTTGTTTTATCAAAAAATTATGTTGTAAGGCTTTATACTACCTTTAAGATTCTATGAAAAATGATAAATGTTTCATTCAAACCTTTTATCTTAGAAAGGATTTTAAATAAACAAGAGGTACATTTGAATCTGGTAAATCGAGTCGGATATGGGTGTTATAAGCATACCTTCCAAGAAGTTGTTGTAATTCTGACTTAGGAGCATTGGCAGCTACTCCTAATGTAGCTTGATCCCTTGAAGTCATGACCATAGCGCAGGGTCCCAATTCATGCCCTACCATAAAAAAAGCACTTTAAAGATTGTGCAGCATACATGATTTGAATAGCACCAGGTATAATTCCTTGAAGCGTGCATGGTTGCCCTTGGTAGGAAAATTTAATTGTCAAATAAGCAAAGTTCCAAGCTATAGAAGCCAAAGATAACAACCACCGAATTCTCAATACAAGGTAAAATCCCTTTATTGGTAACACCATAAAATCAATGGCAAATTGATTGCCTTGAGCTTTCCAGGATACCCCTTTACAAATCCTATGGGTGGAAACATTGCTCCTATCAACAATGGTGACCTTTAATTTGCATTGATACTCTACTAGAAAATGTAAACTCATAACCAGTTTGACATCAACAAAATTGTGGGTGCTTCTTGAGTCTACCACAATAATAACCTAAGGATTACCAATCTGAGTTGCAATGTAACACCCCTAACCCGTACCTGTCGCCGAAATATGTTAAGAGGCATTACTAGACTCATAACTTAGATATAAACAACCAAATATCAAATACCATCTCAATTCAATAAAATACCATTCATTCATGTTCATTACAAACTTAAACTGAGCATACAAGGTCTAATCCATACATCTAGGACTAAATTGATAACATGCGAACTTTTCAGAACTTATAAAAATTTTCATCTTTTAAAAGGTCACAAGCCCATGTGAACAGGCCGTGTGCCTCACATGGCATTAGACATGCCCGTGTGTCTAAGCCTTGGTGAAACAGGACATACATACTGACTTGTCCACACGACCATAAGACAAGCCCGTGTGCCAGGCCGTGTAAACATTAGGGAGGCTACTGACTTGGCCACACGGTTAACCACACGCCCGTGTGCCAACCCATGTGCCACAAACGACCAATAGACACACTCGTGTGTCTAGGCCGTGTCAGAAGTAGAGGGTATACTGCCTTTAAATTCGTAGGGTACCCTAGGGGACACACAGCCGTGTAACGTGACCGTGTGTCACACACGGCTGAGACACACACCCGTGTCCCTGCCGTGTGGACAAAAATAGGCCATTTGAATAGCCAATTTGCCACCCCAATTTAGGTCAACCTATAAGCAAAGGAATAAGTATATATGCACAAACATTCGGCCAAATTCCAAACCAAAACATAAGTCATTCATGACATATCAATTCCAATCAAATACATACTCATAAGCCTTACCAATATATATCAACGCATAAGTCAAAAGCTTGTCAAAACATTTCTTTCTATACATCATTCAATTTCATGCTAAAACTTGCCAAAACTTACTAATATTTACCATTTCTTTTGTCCAACTAAAACATATCAAATATATCATATTGCATCACATATCTTATACCAAAACCATGACATATCCAGAACCATACCAAGCCATATCACATGGCTAAATATATACATCACAAAACATAATCCCACAACTTCTAGCCTATACATGCCATACTTAAATATATACATTCTCAAAGTACCAAAATAAGGTTCGATAGTGTGGTGACGATCCTCGATGATCCCCGAGCAGTAGCTTTGATATCTATAAAACAATGCAAACACACACAAAGTAAGCTTTCAAAAGCATAGTAAGTTCATGCCAAAATCATCAACGGTATATAAAATATGAAACAACAACACATAAGTACTTATAAATTCTCAACTCATCTATCAATTTCATGCCAAAATCATCCTTATGTTTACACCAATTCAATAACTTTATATGCATAATACCATCTACCACATAGGTATTACACTTACCTAAACATTCTCGCATTCATTCATTTTCATTCTCACCTCTTGTTCGGATATTTTAAGACTTTCTGAAGATTATCAATGCTTTAAACATCCGCACACTTAGTGCTTTAAATATTAGCCGAAGCTATAATAATTTTGCATACTTAGTGCTTCCTCAATTAACCGAAGCTATCTCGGTATCGCACACTTAGTGCCTTATATAGCCGAAGCTAGTTTAAATCGCACACTTAGTGCCAAATACCATTGATTTATCATCGTATTCCTCCAAACTAAATAGATATATACAATATATATATAAATAAAGCATGAAAACATACTTATAACATCATTTTTTACGTACGAACTTACCTCATACTCGGAATTGTCGACTGGGATTGTCGACTCAGATTGTCTACTCTATAACCTTTTACTTCCCTCGATCTAAATCTGAATTCCTCTTTTCTTGATCTATATGTATTCAAAATTAACCCTTTTATTCACCAAATAATTCAAATCAATCCATAAACATTCATTTAGGGCATTTCACAATTTAACCCCCATATTTTCACATTTTGACACTTTATTCCCTAATTCACAAAATCACAAAATACACATAATTTGCATATACTCATGCTTGGCCGAATATTCATAGCACTCATAGAAGTCCACACATTTCATTTATTTCACATTTTAGTCCCTCAATTTGCAAATTTCACAATTTAGCCCATTTTACTCAAAATCATCAAAAATCCAAAAACAACATACTTATCAAATACATATCTTTCATTTTTCATCAACTATCATCACAAAGCTTACAAAATCATCAATGGAATATTTCAAAATCATCAACAAAATCAAAAATTGAGACATGGGCTTGATAGATTACTAAGCAATGATTACAAAAACGTAAAAATTATCAAAAACCGAACAAAAACGAACCTTTAATCAAGCTTTATCATGGTCGAACATTCAAAGCTCAAGAACCCTATTATTTTCTTCTATTTTCGGCTGAAAAAGGATGAATATAACACTACTTTCATGTTTTCTTTTATTAAATACTAAATTATACAACAATTACCATTTTGCCCATGATTAATAAACATTTAAAACATGAACATATAAAGCCATTTTAGTCCACTTTCAATATAAATGGCATATTAACAACATAAGGACTTCATAATCAATAATCCATATCAAAAGACACTTTTAAGAAATAGTAAACCACTTTTACATTTTACGCGATTAGGTCCTTTTATCAGATCGGGCACACAAACGATAAAATTTTCTTACCAAACTTTCACACATGCTTAGTCACACACTGTAAACACAGAAAATAATATTTAAAATATTTTACTAACTCAGATATGTGGTCCCAAAACCATTATTCTGACTAGGGTCTAAATTGGACTGTTACATGCAATCCTCATAGTGTTATGGCCCCCAGATCCTTGGATTGCATACAATGATAGAATGGGTGGTTTGATGGCATCTTCCTCCTATGTTCTTGGCAGTCTTGGAGTTCTTTCCATTCGTTCTCAAAATAAGGCTCCATCAATAGTTGGTGCAATTGGGACTTCATGCACTTGTGGCCAGAGCTATATTTGGCCGCATACCAAAAACACAAACTCTTCTTTTTTCCATCTTCCATATCCGCTTGGGAGAGGGTGGAACAACAGAAATGTGCAAGTGTACACAATCGCAACAAGTAATAAAGTGGCAAGTAAATGTCAAGTTATTGTACCCATAGGGACTGTGAAAAGAACTATTTATGAAATTAATTTAAAAACACTTTGGTGAAGAAAAATATTTTGATTTGAGGAGGTGATTAAAAACTAGGATTTTAACTAAGTAAAATAAATAAAAATAAAATAAAAGTTTCAATGCACGATTTCAAAAGATGATTTTAATCAAAATGACATAATTGTGCTAGATTAATTACATTTATTAACTTAGAATTATTAAACTCATGTTTATATTGTAACGAATAAATTCACGGTAACTCGGTAATTTGCTAACTTATGAACATACTCACCTACCAAAATCCATTCATCTCTTAACTATATCTCTATGTTAATTCAACCGATTAAACAAATTTTAATAGGCAAATTTGTTAATGCACATACATACTTATGAAATTAAAATAATCACTTGTACTTATCTTTATTCCAATTCAAACAATTAATTCAATCTCATAAGCACATAAAAGATTACGTGAGGTAACAACGTATTTCTACCTTGAAGCAGTTTAATAACAATAATCTTGCATGTAACACCTGAAACCTGGCTTGGACGTTACGGTCGAGTTCGGCAGGTCACATCGAAGTGCTTTACAAAAATCAGACTTGTTGTTAAGAATCAGAACTTAAGTTAAAACCCTTTTTATCTTTATTGCTTGAGAAAATTTGGCAAATTTGGCACATTAAGTTGTTACTAATTGAAATCAATTTGTCAAAACAATTGCCATATTTATCACCGTTGATTCCTTAAATTGAATAAAATCGCGGAAGCTTTTAAAAACTTTGAAGTTTAAAATGCGTGTTTTCCTTGAAAACAGTTATTATTTTGAAAACTCATCTTTTCGTAGTCTAGTAGTTTAGGGTAAGAAATCAAAGGCCAGATAAAAGTTAAAACCACAAATGGCCTTAATACATAAATTAAAACCCAAACAAAATCTAAATAAATAAATTCAAAAGTAGAACATCAGCAATTGTATGGCCACCTCCGAGTCCCTCACAGCACCAAATCGTCTAAGGCTGGGGATTACCTACACAGTTAAAAGAAAGGATGAGTTTACGAAAACTCAGTGTGTAATCCCTTATCAGTCAGACAGTAAACAGCATTCACTCACAGTCTGGGCCTTAACCCTATACAGTATCAGTGCAATCTGGGCCTTAGCCCTATACAGTAACAGTGTGGGCCTAAGCCCAATATAGTATCAGAACAGTGTAATGCAATTATGCATCCTACCCAAATCCAGCCAGCACACCACTCGTACCAACCAACACACCATGTAGGGATATAAATCGACGTACCCAACCAGCACACCAATATCGCAACAAAGCTGCCAGAAATAGTTAATGTGGCAAAGCCACTAGTATCAGTAATTGTGACATAGCCATCAATAACAGTGAATTTGACATAGTCACCAGTACAGTACTTCCTCCATATCAAAATCCCAACCCCATGCAGTATGTCATGTCATAAATATAATGTGTATGCAAAGTCATACTCAGTACAGTCATATATGTAAATCATAAGCACATCAGTCATACGGGAACATAAGGGCATAATCGTCATTTTACCATATAGGGGTATTATAGTCATTTTTCCCTATAGGGGTATTACAGTAATCCTACCCTACAGGGGTATTTCGATAATTTTGCAAATTGGGGGTATTTTAGTAATTTTACAAATCAGGGGTATTTTAGTAAGTTTACAACCCGAGGGTATTTCGGTAATTTCGCAAATCAGGGGTATTTCAGTAAGTTTACAACCCTGGGGTATTTCGATAATTTCACAAATCAGGGGTCTTAACGATATCGTCTTGAGCGACCTAAATAACCTAAACAGACATAACGGTGCAATTGGGCCTAAGGCCCAATACTCGGCCCAAGTGGGCTCACACGCTCGTGTGGCCCATTTAGCCCAAAATTAGATACGACTATGTGTACACCATAGCCCGGTTCATTAATAGTCACTTACCGCAGATTTTATCCGTGTAGGCCCACGATCCCATTGGGCCCATACGACCCATCGAGGCCCAAAACAACCTAAGTCATGTGTGCGACATGAAAAGTCCATCTACTTCCCTCTTAACAGTGAAATTTACCCACGCGGGCCCCACGGGCTCATTGGGCCTATACTGTAACAGCCCGATTTAGACCCTAATCAGAACAGTGGTTTCAGGACCATGAATCCGAGTCAAAAAAATATTTAAAAATTATTTTGTGTTTATTTTGTGTGAATTTATATCTGTGAAATTTTCGTGATTTAATTTGGCCGTTTAGGTGTCCAATTAAATAAAAGAACTTAATCGCGTAAGATAAAAATTTAGTGGTTAAATGTGAAAGTACATAATTGCTATTGTCTTTATTAATAGAAGCACTTATAATGCAAATATACCTTTACATACTTGCATGGACACATTCGGCCGTTAGTAAGTAATTTATACATAGTAATAAGGGTGAAATAGTACCTTATGTAATAAAATGTTATAATATAAAGTATATTATAAAATAATAAGACAAAATCATTACTTATACATAATAATAAGTAAGGGTGAAATAGTACCTTATGTAATAAAATGTTATAATATAAAGTATATTATAAAATAATAAGACAAATCATAATGTGTTCATACTTTCTACTTGCCGAATATCAAAATAACCAAAGAAAAAGAAAAAGAACTATGGTTCGGCCATCTTGCAAGCTAAATTCAAGATCAAGAAATAAAGAAATCGGATTTGGACCGGGGAAAAATGAAAGTTGTCGACTAGCAGCCCCGTCCTATTTTACGACATCCGAGGTAAGTTTATAAGCAAAAAGATGTGTTTATTTGGTAATTAAATGTTATATTTATATGATGTTATGAAATGCGGAAATGCTATGGCCAAAAATGATTAAATTTGACTACTACACTTTCAAGTTCGATTCAACCGAGTTACGATGTCCGAAAGCCTCGTATGAACCTTAGAAATAGCCAGGATACATATGTCATGACATAGGATTCTAATATATGTGTGCGAGTAATACCATGGCGTCGATATGTGATTCTGATATGTGTTTACGAGTAAGACCTTGTCTGGGACAGTGGCATCGATATATGGTTACATGAAAGACCACGTCTGGGACGTTGGCATTGTATGATTTATGTGATTAACCAAGTGTCCTATCCAATTCTGAATGGTTCATCGGGCAAAGATAAGTTGTATTCAAGTGTGTAAAATGAGCTAAATGACCAGGTATGAATTAACTTGAAGTTTATTTAAAATAAGGTAAGTGTGTAAATTGATACTCATTACAAATTGTGTGTACTGCAAATGAGGATTATTTGTGAACTAGGTATGGGTATTCAACCTTGTGAAAATTATTGGAATGAGTATTAATTATATGTATGGGAATTTATGTATTCGGTTACATAATCAATGCATGTATATAAAATTATATGGTAACACGTGAACTTATGTAATTGAGTGCATGTGAATTAGATTTGTAATGATTATTTGGCTTTGGAAAATTAAATGCTAATATGTTAGTTTGACTTTATAGACATTCGGTTAGGTGATATTTATAATGAATATATATATGTATATATATACAATATAAATTTATATGCGTTTGAATTTATGATAATATAATTTGGTTTAGTTAAATTAAGTTGATAATATCTTTGGGTTGATTATTTGCTTATGACTTACTAAGCTATAAAAAGTTTACTTGTGTATATATGTATTTCTATTTTATAGATTTTGGATCAAGCTACAAGTTTGGGGACTGTCAGCAAAGTTCATCACACTATCTACTATTTTGGTACCTTTTTAGCTAAACTTAAATTATGGCATGTATAGGCTAAAATGTGTTTCGAAATATTCGATTTTGGTTTTGTATATAATGAGCCATGTGAAAATGGCCAAGTTATTATAATAGAATTTGAATTATGATAGTTACGGTTTAGATTAATTTTGGTTAATAGGTTGTGCGACATAAAGGTAAGATATATGCGGTAAGCAATATTTATTTGTGAATGGCATGCTAAATATGTCTGAATTTGACATGTTAATTGTTATGAGGAAGAAAAAAAATATGGAATGCTGCATGAATCAAAGTGTTAGGTAGTTATGTTCAAGTTGACTAATTTGAAGGATATGAGGTGGGTAATGCTTGTGTCTTATGATCAAGTTGGTTGTATGTTATGAGAACTTAATATTCAAGTAGTAAATTGATTATATTACATAAGTGATTCGTTGATAGGTCTGATTATGGAACAATATTTCAAGACATTTATAATTGTAAGAGTTGGTGTGGTGTTTAATAGCTAACTAAATTGATGTTATGTTGGATTTTTGTATTATTCAATTCGGTAATTAAATCCAATGGTATTTAGGTTGCATAAGAAACTTTGTTCTTAAAATAAAAATAAATATAGTGTACTAGTAAGCGGATATGATCTATTAAATGGCTACTTACATGTCTATATAAGCATGTTTATAAACGCACTTATATTTGGTTCATGGATAAACGTGCATGGTCTTATAATTTTATTAATCTCAGTATATTATAGAATGTGTAAAATAGAATTATGTGGGCCGAATGAATAAAGAATGCATTGAGTTAATATATTTGTATATTTAGATATTTGCATTACAAATTTGTATTATTTGTAAAACAAATGAATTTCATCTTAGTTCACGTGGTATTGCCGCATTAATGAATGGTGAGGTTGAAAATGATGTTTGCTTATTTTAATTGATGTACAATTTATACATACACATGACTTTTGTAAAACAAGTCTAATATTCAATATTTAAGTTGTGGATGTGCTTTATGTTCTGAGTATGTATAAAATGCTTAGTATATACATATATGCATATATCTTATCTAGATCTCGTAGTACAATTATTAATGAATATTTATGTGAATAATATTTTACTCGCTAATGCCTCATAATAATAATGCGGCAACGGATACAAGTTAGAGGTGTTACAAATGCGACCCAGTTCGGCCTATCGAGACCCATAATGGCCTCTACAGTCCTACGCCTAGGATTTGTAGGCTCGAAACACCACACGTGCGTTCGCACGCTCGTGTGGCATCAAACGCCATATTTTGACTTTTCAGCTTTTCGGCTTTTGCCGATTCGCAGTTCAATAGGGGTGTGATTACACACCTTTTCCGGCTTTTAATAGTAATGGTTTACTGTGTACAGTTACACACCTGTTTGCAAAATCACGCGGTAAAAATCTCCAAGTCCCAACCTTGATTAGCAAATGACTTTAATCTCTTAAGACCTCCGATCAAGATTGATCACACACGAACGTCGAATATCTGTTTTAAAACAGATCTTATTAACCCATACAGTGATCAAATATGTGGCCTCAGTCTACAGACGTTAACTTACCAACCACAGGAATATACGGCCCAAAGTAAGAATAAGGTAGCGATCTTACCTTATAGATTAATGAGCGGCAAAGTGTGTTAACTTGCATAATCTTTGCCCTTTTCCACTCCTCAGGACTACTTACCCCAATACATCCCACCTTGCAGGGAGGGAAAAAAATCACGATCAATAATATTAAGAAGCATTCGGCTTTTGAAAAAGATAGAAGAAGACAAATAAAGTGCATACAGAATTGTGAGAGAAACAAAGAAGAAACTTTGCAACCACATACCGATTGTTAAATCTTTAGCAAAACCGAACCACCATACCACAGTGCATCAAACGATCAACCAAACATTGAATAGAGGACAAGAAACCAAAAACAAATAAGAGGGGAAAGAGGGATGGTAAGATTGAAAGAAAGAATGAAATGTTAGGGAGAAAGGGAAACTATATTCGGTTATTTCCTTAAGAAAAGGGAAGAGAATCGGAAACAGAGATGATCCAAGAGAGACTATTCGGCCACTGTTAAGGAAAGGTGAGAGGGGTAATATAAAAGACACAACAATTCTGGCAAAGAGGGGAATATGGAAGATAAGAATAGTCAAGAAGAGGCTTGGCACATAACACTTTCGGAAAAAGAAGATAGTAAAGCAAAAGGAACCCGGATGGTAAAGATACATTCGGCTAACACCAAAACGTAACAGAGAATGATCCCCAAAATGCAATATTTGGCCAAGTCAACACAAGCAAAACAAATGCAAAAGAAACAACTATCGAAACCCCCAAAGTCCCTGGCTAATTCGGCACTAAGTCAATGACCGAATAGGCACCCATAGACTCCCAAATTCGGCCAACTCCTCCCCAATCAAACTCCACGATTTTCTCCACATAATCCTCCCCTTATCACTCCATGATCCACTCCCAAGATCACTCCTCAATTTTTTCCTCAACAACCTCCTCCATCAGAATTCCACTACAACTCAACCACTGGCCGAAGCCAATTACAAAATAAATACGTCATTTGTGTTGTACCACACTCGAACCACAAACCTTAAGGTTCCCTTACACACCACCTTGCCACCACACCACAGGCTTATCTTGTATCACATTTTGTCCTCAGTAAACTATAAGACATATGTGCTAGCGTCCAGATTCACTTAGGATAAAAACTAAAATAAATTGCAAAAGCTAAGACTTGAACCTAGGCTCCCTTGCAACCTTCATGACGCCACAACCACTAGACCACACACTTCCTTGTGTCATTTATTTAACACAGTAATTTAAAAGGCCTTCATCCATGCATCCAGGGTTTTATTCACTGAAAACCAAAATTTTTGCTAAAGCCCAAGTTTGAACCCAGGACATCTCCAACATTCTTAGAACACTTAACCACTGAAACAGATACACAGTTGTATCATTCACTTGTACAACTAATTTCCAATTCCTCTTATACACAAAGCCCATTTCTTCTAGGGCCAAATCCGGGGTGCAACATTGCAAGTTATGCAACGCAAATGTATCGTTAGATATCGTTGCTAATTTAACCCTCAGCTACCTTAGATGATTAAACATGCACTGATTAAGTATCGTGTTAATTAATTTCAATCTGTTTAAATAATTAATTCATCAGTTACCTTACAATTGTAATGCAAGAATAACTTAGTCATGGTTTTACTTAATCAAACATCTTACCGAGGCCTATAGTAATACAAACACAATTTTAATAAATTAAGTAGATGAAATGAAATCAACCTAACATTAATTAAATTTAAGCCATATCAATTAAATTAAACATTTCAACATCACAAACATTCATAGACATGTTCATCATAACAACAACAAAAATTAAAAGGATAGGGAACAAGAATCAAATCTGGTGTTTCTCCGTGGCTTGACTGGGTTGCTGCACTCTTCCTTCTTCGCTTGTCCTTTTCAAACCAAGTCTGCTATGAACACTTTAATGCTACTCGAAATGGTGGATTAATGACTCTTATTCAAGAGGTGAAATCAGCAAGAGAATAAAGAAAAATGAATAGGAAATGAAGACAGAAGAGATGAGACGAGAAAGTTGAGATGTGTCTAAATTGAGAAGCCAAGGGGGTATTTAAAGGTTGAGAAGGATGCTAAAATATCCAAAATTAGTAGCCAAAGACTCCTCCCCATGGCTAGCCACAAATGTGGCAAGTTTGAATATTTCAAACATGCTATTTTTAAGTAGAGGCAAATCTTGAAAGGCATGAATAGTGGAGGGGTTTGAATGAAAATTGAAGGAGTCTTCAAGGGCGATTTTGCAAGTCAAATAATCAGCCAGACAAGCTGATTGGGTTAGCATATGAGACGGTTTTGGGCTACCCAGTGCTTGGTTGGATTGGTTTTCTTAGTTCAGCTCAACTAGGTCACTTTTCATAATTAATTAATAATAATTTATTTAACACAAATTAAATTGGATTAAAATTAAAATTAATTGCATATGAATTAATACACATAATTTGGACCATCTTAGGCTGAAAAATTAATTCGCCTCGATGCTTCAAAAATCACTTCTTGCTTTTGTGCTTTTAGCAGTGTCTGCCGAGCTAATTTTCACTCGTTGTGCAAATCTGTCGAAAATGATCAAAATTAATCAAAATTTATTATAAATTTAATTAAAATTAAAAATGTTCATAATTTAGTGCAATTTAATTATTTTATAATAATTATATATTTTTCGACAAGAATTTTATCAAAATTACGTGATTTTGAGTTTAAAAGGCATGAAAAAGTGTGTATATTTTCATGTTTCCACACCCCCAAACTTAATTCATTGCTTGTCCCGAGTAATGCAAAAATTGAAAATAATTTCTTAGAAACACCTTTGAAAAATTCCTTCAGAATAACATTCTTCCCAAAATCATGAATTTAGCATATTTATGCTAAAGAACAATAATTTTGATAATTATGCTACGTAAGTATACATATCATTCAAATTAATCTAAATAACTATTATGATAGCAAAAATAGATTAAATGCTTTCTCAATAAAAACATGTAAATCCCTACACTTTTAATTTTCTTCATTTATTTAATTTTAAGCTGTAATCATCAAGTTTAATTTATGCCTTCATATGTTGAACATAGCAATTTCTTTCCACTAATGTAGGTAACATAGAAACTTGAATCAATAGGTCTTTTAAATAGGTTATAACGTGGCTAGTTTAGGGGTAGGTAAAAGATAGATAAATTTAGGCTAAAAACCCTAGACTCAGTTTGAATCGGACCTTCGAAATAATTACCTTCAATACACCAACTTATTTTGCTTTCACATGCTCTTTTGTACATCTATTTCTTTTGAGTACATATGCTCTCTTTTTTTCTCTTTTTCTTTTTTTTCACGAGCATTTTGTTGTATGTACTACAATTTTTTGAGCACTTGATACTTCTTTTCAACTCCCCCAAACTTGTTTCAAAGAATATTCTAAATAGTACTGAGTCTAGTGTTTAGGATAATTTAAAGATAATTAAGACGAAAGTGATGCGTAAATATTGCAAAGGTTCAAATAAAATTAGGCCATATAGTCTCAAAGTTGGGTTTCAAGGGATACAAATTCATCAAGGTTGGTTTGAAAGGCTCAAACGGTCCCAAAAAAAAGTTTCCTAAATCATTTTCAACATTCCATGCTTCCTAGGATTTTGCCTCAAGAAATTACTAAGTCAATTCTAGAGACTTAAACTTTCATGCATGCCTAGTTTTCCTAAGGAACTAAAATTTTATGGTATGATTTACACACTTTATTAAGAGTACATTTGTGTCATAATTCATCCAACATAACAATTATTGAAATAATAGAATTTTATTCATACTAAAGTTTAGCATACTTAACAAAATTTCAAATTTTTGAACAAAATATATCCTAATCATAATTAAAAGAAAAATTTATTCTAAGAGAAAATAATTTCAATTTTTCGATCCCGCCTACTTAAGATGAACAATGTCCCCATTATTAAAAACAATAGAGAAAATAAAAATATAGAAGTGAATAGATACTGTACACCAGGTAGGAACCCAAAAAAAAGAGGTGAGTCAAGTTTGACTGCTTAAATACCAAGCTCTTCCTAGACAGATCCAATCCTAGACATGTACATATCTATTGCCACACTTCCTATTTTATAAAGTGTTCAATTTTATTAATGATTTCAACCTCTTGATTTATTATGTGAGAAATAGAAATATCCTAAGAGATAAAATAAAATAAAGTAGAGACAAGATCCCCCCTTTTTATTTGCAGAACCCTCAGAATCTGATTGCCTGGTTCCTTCCTCGACATTGCAGTCCATGGTTTGAGTATTAAGTCTGGAAATTCAAGCAAAAAAAGCAAATGGGTTATGAAATATATATTTTTTAAATATATCTCTAATTGAGTCATCCTAAATTTTTTAGTATCTCCAATAAGCTTGTTGCTGCAACTGCATGTGTTGCAGCATAGCCATTATACCAACTGTTCACTCCGTGGAATGGTGCTAGATAAAGGGACTCTCAGCGTCGAACTTAGGAAATCTATTAAGGATGGTTTCAATTTCAAGTAGGTGGTTGAGTAGCTGATGGTAAGGTTTAGAGTTGAAGAGGGTGGCGGCTTTAAGGATAGTTTCGGTGCGGTAGTTGGTGACTTTAAATGAAGGTGTTCAGGGTGGTGATTTAGGGAGTTAAGGGCTGCAATTTAAGTGAGATGCACTACAGGGCTACTTGGGAGTAGAGGTGGAACAAGGTAAGGGCTATAGGTTTGTGCAAAAAAGGGTTGAATATTTCCCTTCTTAGCAGTGTCTTAAGCCCAATGACAGCTCATTTTTGGATCCTAAGCTCCTGTACAGAAAGTAAACTAAAAAAAATCAATGAAATTAGTGCTTGGCTTAAAAGTTCATCCTTTGTTTAACAAAACAAAATTTCTTTGGGCTATTTAGAAAAATATTTTTCAAAAAATTACATTAAATTAAACTCCCATGAAAGATTGGAGGCGTCATGGATGGTCTTGCTTAAGTCCCAATCTCCTAGACAGAGTTTTAATTAATGTAATAACCCACAGAAAAATGTTATCTAAGTCTACCATTTTATTCAAATGAGAAAAAAACTAAAAATATAAAATAACGATAGAGAAAGGGAAGAGAACTCCTTCCATTTTACTTAGGATCGTCATTGACCATTTTGTTATACCAACCATAACCATCTAGGAAGAAATCATATTTTTTTCCCATCAAATCTGTCCAATATCTTATTAGGGAAAGAAAACCTGGAATGATCTTTCCTGGTGGCCTTGTTTAACATTCCTGTAATTCCTACAAATCATTCAACCCATGACTCAAATATCTGCAATAATCCATCCGACACCCTTCTTGTGCTTTTCCAAAATAACAAATGACTCTTCTTCTTCATTCTTGGTGAACTTAACTGAAATCATGATAGGTAAAAATAGAGATAAACTCAAATAATCATATTTCAAATGAAGAGGCAAAGTATTCAGTTCCAATTCAACTAGCTCTTCAGTCAACACTTTTGGTTGTGTGTACTCGTGAGATAATAACTCTAATGATTCTAGTGGAACTTCCTGAGTGAATCCCTTTGTTTTAGCTTCTAACAAAGCCAAACATTCCTCATCTTATCATTACTTGGTGAATCCGCTAGCAAAATACATTCTAACGGATCATCTACAAAATTGAGCTCTAGCTCTATAGAAGCCAGCGATTTTTTCTTGGAAATAGCAGAACAATCTTCAACTACATTTGGGGATTTAGCAGCATCGAAGTCATTGAAAGTCACCTTGTCATCAAAAATTTCTTTCAACTGAGTATCTCATTGCTACTTCTGGAATCATTGAGGATATGGCAATGGTGGAATCTTAGCTTTAACTGAACAACACTTTTGTGGAAATTTTTCTACATCTGACAAGGGTGTTAGATAATCAGAACTAACTGGTTTAGATTTTACCTCATCGAGGATCATTGAATCTGACTTCTGTGATACAGGAGTTTCAACACTTGGTTTAATGTCCTCTTTGTCTTAAGCTACAATAGGATCATCTTGAACCTCAACCACCTTAGGCTCCAATGTCTTTCCACTTGGAAAAGAGACTGTTTTGCAATGTTCTTTGCCCAAAATTCTTGAATTTTCTGTGTCGCTCGGCCAAATACCTTGGGGTTTAGTTTGAAGTTTATTGGTTAGCTGACCCATTTTATTCTCCAGTTTTCTTAAAGTGGTATCATTCTTCACTATGTACGCCTTCAGCAGATTCTCAAGATCACTTGAAGATTCAATTGGTGGGGGTTGTTGCACTTGTTGAGAATATTCCGACGGATAATTTGGTCGAAATGGTGTAACAGAGTCGCTATGGCCTACCCATTGATTACTCCATGGAGAAATTGGATGATTCTAGCATGAAGAGTTGTAAAAATTAGATTGCGAACCATTCCAATTCTAATTTCCCATGTAATAATTTGACTCTTGATTCGATGGGCAATTTTCAAAGAAATGGCTGTCTCCACAGTATTCACAAGAAATATTCTCTAACTATTTTGGTTTCTGACCTGATAGATTACCATTAAAACCATTAACAATTATGTTCTTAAGCATAGAAGACATAGAGGATACCTGGGTTGCCAAAGAACCAACTGTGTCCGCTTCATGTACTCCTGCTGCTCGGTTGGTTAGCCACTGATAGTTATTGCTGGCAATTATTTCAATAATCTTGTAAGCATCGTTACAAAACTTAGGAAGAAGGGCTCCATTTGCTGAAGCATCCACCATCATTCTAGTATGGATATTGAGACCAATATAGAAAGTCTCCATTTGAACGCAGCAAGTGTAACACCCCTTACCCGTGTCCGACGCCGGGACAGGATACGAGGCATTACTAACTTATTCATAAGCATACAAACTTTCCCTAGTCGTAAAAATGCGAACAAATTAAAAACCTTTCAAATTTCACCTTTACAACTCTAATATGGGTCTACAAGGCCCAAAATATACTTAGAAACCAATTCGGGATCAATCCGGATCTTTTAAAGAGCTTTGGAAATTTTCATTAAAGACAGGGGCACACACCCTTGTGGGAGGTGACACACCCGTGTGATCGGCTTGACATGGTCGTGTTGGTGACCCATGTGGCTCACACAGCCTGGTGTCTATCGAGACACATCCATGTCCTTAGCTCATGCAGAATTTAATTTTTAGTTCAAGGTGCAGTGGTTTTCACACAGCTTGCCACACACCCGTGTGCCTGGCCCGTGTCTTCCCACACGAACTCGACATGCCCGTGTCCAAAAACTGGGGCATTCTATTTCTGACATCATCATAACCAAAAAGTTACACGGTCGAAGCACACACCCGTGTACCAGGCCATGTCCTCTACACGACTATGTCTCTACCCGTGTGATTATTACCATGCATACTGACTTGAGATTTTTACGTGCAGGGGACACACGGCCAGACCACACACCCTTAGGGCTGGTCGTGTGTCTACCTGTGTGGACAATATAAGACTATTATCTAAACCTCATTGCCACACTTGTTCACCTATCTTCATGCTATAACCAACCAATACCAAAACAAGCAAAATTTCCATAATCAATTCGACCACAATAGACATTCATGCAACCATGATGATGCATCTTCTATATACTCAAAAAGGAATGTTAGCCATCATTCAAGGCTTAATACAAAGTGTGAGATTTACCCCAAGCCAATTCATTTGGTAAATTCTCAAGACACAAAATGATAAAGTCTAGATCCTACACATGCCATAATTCAAAAATATAAATCCAACTATACCGAGTGTTCCAGATGATAGTGTGATCGATATCTCTGACGTCCGATGATCCTTAGGCTAAATAGGCGGCATTGTAAGAAAAATGGAAAGGAAGAGGGAGTAAGCATAAAAGCTTAGTAAGTTGCATATAAATGAATATACAACAACAATTTCATCAATGATCAACATATTCATGACCCAGATGTAGGTATAGATGTAACTTCCTCATTACTAACCATACAAGTCACATAATATAATATGTATATTGAGCTCATATCTCATATGTACCAATTAGGTACCTGTACCATTCACAACTCAGTTATACTTTCCTCATTAACTCAAAGCATAACATCCATCGTTGAACCATTCGAAGTATCACCGGATATTCATTAAACCTCGAATATGGGTAAGGTCCCGATGCCATGTCCCAGACATGGTCTTATACTGACTATCATCTCATAGCCGATACATGTTCCAAACATGTCTTACATTGGCTTACATCTCGAGGTCGATGCATGTCCCAGACATGTCTTACACTAGCACTCGTCTTAGTGCTGATGCCATGTCCCAAACATGGTCTTACACTAGCTTCCATAATGTGGTCGATGCATGTCCCAGACATGTCTTACACTAGCACACACAAGAGACCCAATTATTATGGCATGAATGTCCAGTTTACTTCCTAAGATTTCAACAGAAATTCTATTATCTCAATTATCATTATACATTCTCAAATTTCATAATCAATCAATTCATGCTATATAGATTTAATGACAATTCAAACACATATATCAACAACATAGTTGTATTATTTACATACAACTTACCTCCGATTACAAAATGTACACGACTAGTCAGTTTGCTTGGCTTTCCCTCGGTCAAGGTTCGGATTTGACAACTCCTGATCTATAATAGTAAAATGCACTAATTTAGTCACTAATCACAATTAGGCAATCAAAAATTCACATCCTTGGTAAGATGACCATTTTGCCTCCAAGCTCGAAAATCGATTTTTATCGAATTTCTTCGTACCTTAAGCCTAGTCGAACCCTTTTTACTCTTATAGAAACTTCAAAATCTCACTATTTCACATATTTATCCCTTAGTTCACAACTTATACAAAATAGTCTCTTTGGGTGTTTTTATGCTAACACCTCTCACAAAAGTTGTTTAGGACTCTTCTAAGACTCATATTCTTCCATAAAATTTTAGAAAATAACATGAACATTCACAAAGTGAAACCCTAGACTTATTACCATTTTGCAAAATAGTCCTCTCATTTGAAAGCTCATGATACAAACATGCCAAAAATGTAAAAATCATCAAGATCACTTACATTATGAGAGGAATAAGTTGCTGCAAAATTTCAGTTTTCAAACCTTCATATTTGCTGATATTTTTGGTGGAGAGAAGAGATGGAGAAGAAGAAAAATGCTAGATAGGCCTTAGGCATTATTTTATCACCAAATCATGACATCACTTACCTAAACTTTGACTATTTGTTTAAAATTCATCTCATGGCCGGCCAAGATACTCCCTAAGGGTCTATTTGCCCTTTAAAGACCCCTAATTTAAGTCCTCTAGCTAATTGACACATTTGGGCACTAGTTTGCAAATTTTACCTTTTATGCGATTTAGTCCTTTTTCTCAATTGAGCTAGCCATCACTAAAATTAATTCACCAAATTTTCCTTACATTGATATTAACATGCTATGAACCCAAAATAATAATAAAATAATTTATTCAACTTTGGATTTGTGGTCTTGAGACCACTATTCTGACTAGGCCCTAAGTCGAGCTATTACATTTCTCCCCATTTAGGGAATTTTGTCCCCAAAAATCTTACCAGTGAATAGATTCGGGTACTGGTCTCTCATAGTCTCCTCGGTTTCCTATGTGGCTTCCTCGACTCCCTGTCTATGCCACAAAACCTTCATGAGTGTTATACTATTATTTCTCAACTATTTGATTTCTCGAGCCAAAATCTTGTCCGGTTCTTCGCCATAAGTCATGTCCGGATGAATCTCAACCTCTGTTGGCTCAATCACATGCGAAAGGTCTGATCTATATTGACGTAACATGGACACATGAAACACATTGTGAATCTTTTCTAACTGTGGTGGCAAAACCAAACGATAGGCAACCGACCCTACTCTCTCGATAACCTTATAAGGTCCTATGAAACGAGGACTCAACTTGCCTCTTTTACCAAATCTGAGGACTTTCCTCCACGGAGAAACTTTCAAAAATACCTTATCACCGACTTGAAACTCAATTTCCTTTCGTTTTGAATTCGCATAGGATTTTTGTCTATCCGAGGAGGCCTTCAAGCAGTCATGAATTACTTTAACTTTCTCTTCCGTCTCTCTGACTAAATCAACCCTATGGATCTGTTTTTCTCTCAACTCAGTCCAATACAAAGGCGTTCGACACCTTCGCCCATACAGAGCCTCATAAAGCCCCATCTTCAAACTTGTTTGATAACTATTATTGTAAGCGAATTCAACCAATGGCAAGTATTTTTCCCAACTTCCCTGAAATTCGAGAACACAACACCTCAACATGTCTTCAAAATCTGAATCACTCTTTCTGACTGCTGGTTGGTTTGTGGGTGAAATGTCGTGCTAAAGCTCAACTTGGTTCTCAAAGCCTCTTGTAACTTTTTTCAAAATCTCGAGGTAAACCTCGGATCTCTATCTGAAACAATCGACCATGGTACTCCATGAAGCCTCGCAATCTTGGAAATATATAAGTCGGCTAGTCTCTCGAGGGAGTATTCGGTACGCACTCGTATGAAATGAGCCAACTTTGTTAGCCGATCAACAACAACCCATACTACATCTTTCTTTTTCGGGGTTACCGACAAACCCGTCACAAAATCCATAGTGATACAATCCCATTTCCACTCAGGGACCGTAATAGGCTGAAGTAGACCCGAAGGTACTTGATGTTTAGCCTTTACTTGCTGACATATAAGGCACTTGGATACAAACTGAGAAATGTCTCTTTTCATACCCGACCACCAATATATTTTCCTAAGGTCATTATACATTTTCACACTACCCGGGTGGACGGACAAACAACCACTATGTGCTTCTCTCAGAATCCGTTGAATAAGCTTATCGTTCTTAGGTACACAAACTCTATCTTTAAACATTATACATCCATCAGCATTAATGTGAAAATCTGACTCAACAGTCGACTCACACTGAGTTTTCTTGGCTTGCAACTCACTGTCATTCTTTTGAGCTTCTCAAATCTCTTGTAGAAACATTGGTTTAGCCCTCAACTCTATTAAAACTAAACCGTCATCTGATAAAGCTAAATGGGCATTCATAACTCTCAATGCAAATAAGGATTTTCTACTCAAAGCTTCAGCAACCACGTTCGGCTTTCCTTGATGGTAATCTATCATCAGTTCATAATGCTTTATCAGCTCTAACCATCAACGTTGCTTCAAATTCAACTCCTTTTGAGTCATCAAGTATTTTAAGCTTTTCTGATCTGTGAATACCTGACATTTCTCTCCATACAAATGATGTCTTCAAATCTTCAGTGCAAACACAATGGCGGCCAACTCCAAATCTTACGTCGAGTAGTTTTTCTCATGTGGCTTTAGTTGTCTCGAGGCATAGGCTATAACCTTGCCTTCTTGTATGAGCATACACCCCAAACCATTTAAGGAGGCATAGCTATAAATCACGAACTCCTTACCCGACTCTGGTTGCACTAACACTAGGGCTTCAGTCAACAAAGTCTTTAATTTCTCGAAATTCTGCTGACACTTTTCTGTCCAAATAAACTTGACATCTTTTTGCAGCAGCCTCGTCATCAGGGTAGCTATCATGGAAAATCCATTTACAAACTGTCTATAGTATCCGGCCAAACCTAAAAAGCTTCAAACTTCCGTCACATTCCTTAGCAGTTTCCACTCAACAATAACCAAGATTTTATTTGGGTCAACTCAGATCCCGTCACCTAACACAATGTGTCCTAGGAATCTGACCTTCCTAAGCTAAAATTCACTTTTACTGAATTTAGCGTATAACTACTTGTCTCTCAAGGTTTGCAACACAACTCTCAGATGCTTTGCATGCTCGCTCTCATCATGTGAATAAATTAATATGTCATTGATAAAGACGACGACGAACTTATCCAGATACGACCTGAAAATGCAGTTCATCAAATCTATAAACATCGCCGGGGCATTAGTCAGACCAAAGGGCATGAAAAGGAACTCATAATGCCCGTATCTTGTCCAAAATGCAGTCTTCAGCACATCTTGCTCTTTAACCCTTAACACGTAGTATCCCGACCTCAGGTCAATCTTGGAAAATATTGTGGCTCCCTTTAACTGATCGAACAAATCATCGATCCTTGGTAAAGGATATTTGTTCTTTACTGTTATCTTGTTGAGTTGTCTATAGTCGATGCACAACCTCATCAACCCATCTTTCTTCTTCACAAAAAGTACTGGAGCACCCCACGGGGAAAAACTCGATCTTTTGAAGCCCTTGTTTGTAATCTCTTGCAACTGTGCCTTTAACTCTTTTGACTCTGTTGGAGCCATCCTATACGAGCAGTCGAGATAGATGTCGTTCCAAGGACTAACTCAATTCCAAACTCAACTTCTCTTATTGGGGGTAATCTGGGTAATTCCTCTGGAAATACATCTGTAAACTCACAAACCACTGGTACTGATTCTATCTTCAACTCAGACACTTAAGTATTTAACACAAAAGCTAGGTAAGCCTCAGATCCTTTTTTCAAATACTTCTCAGCAGTCAACGACGATATTACTATTGGTAGATTATCTGACTCGCTTGGTCCAATCTAGAGAACACTTCCATTTTCACATTTCAACTCTATTATCTTTTTCCCACAATCCACTACAACACTATGAGTAGTCAACCAATCCATCCCAAGGATTACATCAAACTCATTAAACGACAATAACATCAAGTTAGCTGGAAAACAATGGCCTCTAATTTTCAAAGGGTAATTTCTACACACTTGGTCAACTAATACATGCCTGCCTAAAGGGTTAGACATTTTTATCACAAAACCAGTGGAATCTACTATCATGTTTATACGAGATATCAGATTGCTAAACTGTAATTTATACATATTTTTACCCCACGCTTAACACATTTTATGGATCATTTTTCCTTAGAATTGGTGAATTCGATTCTCCTAATACCTTAATTTCATGTTTTATACTTAGGTAAGCATAGGAGAGCGAAAGAACGAGAAACACGCCAAAACAGAGAAAATAGGTGAGCATGGGAGAGCGAAAGGAACGGGAAACGGGCCAAAAACGGAGAAAATAGGCCAATGTACGAAATCAACATGCCTGGACTTCCTCACACGGGCAGACCACACGGTCGTGTCAATTTGGAAAAATCAAAGCACGACTCATACGGGTAGAGCACACGCTCGTGCCATTCTAATAGGTTTGAGCACAGCCTGAAGTAATCGCATACGGGCGTGTCCCTACCGAGCCCAAGTTGAGTCCAATTCGGAAAAGGCTAATTTTGAGGGCTTTTAGGCATTCTAAAGCCTATAAATACACTCTAAAGGAAGAGGGAAAACACGGAGGGAAGGAGGCAAGAAACTGCTCAAGGGAAGCCGATTGATCCATCTCAGAAGCCGGATTCACCATCAAGACTAAAGATCTCCCCTAAATTTTCCTCCAGGAGTTTTGGGTTTTCTTTATGTTTTGTATTCATTATTCCTCTGAGATGTTTTCCTTTTTAGTTATGAGCTAAATCCCCTAAATACCTAAGGGGAATGAAACCTAAGACGAATCTTGTTATTATTTTTTGAATTGTATGATAAATATTTAACTTGTTCTTAATTATGTGTTTTTATTCTTGTTTTGATATCCCAGGATACTGATTCAAGATAAGCTCTTATTCAGAGGAGGAATAGACCCTGTCTAAGAGTACATTTGTCATAATTAAGCGGACTTAATTGCGCGCCTAGAGATAGGGTGACAAGATTTTGCCGGATTTGGGTAAAACCTAATAAGGGGATCCATAGATCGAGTTAATGCAACCCTAGGGTGTTAATTAGAGAAAAGTCTCAATTATTCAATCTAGGGATTAGACGTTATTAGTCTTGAATAGGGATAATAACATAACTTAGGGATCTCTGTAGAACAAGTTAAATGAATAAATCGTTTGATTCGGAGTCAGAATAACAAGTGAAGTCTAGGCGGATTCTTCCTTAGGTATTGTCTTAATCCAATCGTTTTTCCAAAAGTAATTCTCCAATTCTATTTTCTGTGAGTTCTTAGTTTAGATAATTAGTTAGTTAAAACAAACCTCCTTATTCTTAGGCTAGATAGTAAAAAGATAGTCATTACTAGTACTTTTGGTTCCTTTGGGTTCGACAATTCGGTCTTGCTAAAACTATACTACTGTTTGATAGGTACACTTGCCTACATCGTGATAATAGTTAGTTTCAAGAACAATTCATTATAAATATTTAAAACCTGTCATGAAAATCACGATCAAATTTTTGGCGCCGTTGCCGGGGAACTAAAATATTAGGAACACTCAATTTTTATTGCTTTAGCCATTTATTTTTCTTACAAGTTAATTCTATTTTATATTATTTATTAATTTAATTTTTCTTTCTCTTGGCAGGTTTTTATAGTTTATGACTAGAAGAAACCCATCAGGACCACTACTTTTTGACGAAGAAATCAATCCCACAGTTCGTAGAAACTAAAGAGAAATAAGGCGAAGCTTAAGATACACAGAGAACGAGCAAGAGGACGATATTCAAACCCCAACTGAAAAGTTGACTGAAAACCAAGACAATCAGCTACCTCCTGCGATACCCGTTGAACTAGCAAATCAAAATCCTGCTCCTCGTACTATGCATGATTATGCTAAACCTACTTTAATAGGAACTGAGTCAAGTATAGTTAGGCCTGCTATTGCTGTAAATAATTTTGAACTAAAACCTAACACTATTCAAATGATACAGCAATTTGTCCAGTTTGATGGTTTGCAGGATGAGGATCCAAACACTCACTTGGCAAATTTCCTGGAATTCTGCGATACATTTAAAATTAATGGCATTTCTGACGATGTCATTCGTCTTCGGTTATTCCCTTTTTCATTGAGGAACAAAGCTAAACAGTGGTTGAACTCATTACCATGAGGGTCAATTACTACTTGGGAACAAATGACCGAAAATTTTTTATTAAAATATTTTCCACCGGCTAAAACAGCCAAATTACGTAATGATATCTCTTCGTTTCTGTATATGGATTTAGAAACACTCTACAATGCATGGGAGTGATACAAGGACCTTTTGAGAAGCTGCCCTCACCATGGGTTACCGCTTTGGCTATAGGTTCAAACGTTCCATAATGGCCTGAATCCTTCGACTCAGCAGAGGATTAATGCAGCTGCTGGAGGAAATATCAATAATAAGACACTTGAGGCAGCCTATGAATTTATTGAGGAGATGTCACTGAATAACTATCAGTGGCAAGTCATGAGCACTAAGCCAACTAAAACAGTAGGCGTTTATAACGTTGATTTGGTTTCTATGCTGTCAAACCATGTAGAAATTCTAAATAAAATGATTGATGGTTTACTTGGTTCTACTCAGGTACATCTAGTAATGAGGTGTGAGATGAATGGAAGACGAGCATGCATAGAGTACCAACCCTTCAACCCTAGCATCGAAGAGGAACAAGTCCAATATATGGGTAACAATAACTCTAGATCCCAAAATAACCCATATAGTAACACTTATAATGCAGGTTGGAGGAACCATCCCAATTTCTCGAGGGGCGGTCAAGGAAATCAAAGGCCACAGAATCCTCTGGGTTTTCAACAACCACCCTATCAAAAGGAAAAGAAACCAAACCTTGAAAAGGTGCTATCTAAATTTATCTCGATGTTAGAAACTCATTTTCAGAACATCGATACAGGACTTAAAAATCAACAAGCGTCGATCTAAGGGCTTGAAACTCAGATAGGCCAGCTGTCCAAACTAATCTCTGAACGACCACAAGGTAGCTTGCCAAGCAATAGTGAACCCAACCCAAGGGAACAGCTCAACGTAATTAATGTTCACGACGAAGAAGGATTCATTGAGCCTGAGCCAGAACCGAGGTAAGAAACTGTGGTAAGCAGAGATCAAGGTGAGGTAGGTCATAATAAAAACAAATCAGTGAATGTCGATTACAAACCTCGTGTGCCATACTCTGACGCGACAAGAAAAGACCGCTCAGATGAACAATTTGGTAAATTCCTTAAAATCTTAAAAAAATTACATATTAACTTACTATTTATTGAAACTCTATCACAGATGCCAAATGCAATGAAATTTTTAAAGGAGCTTTTAGCAAATAAGCAGAAGTTGGACTAGGCGTCGCATGTGGAGCTAAACATAGTTTGCTCAGCTATTCTACAAAATAAACTACCCAACAAACTAAAAGATCCAAGGAGTTTTACGATTCCTTGCTTAATTGGTAGTTTAGGTGTTAATAATGCATTAGCTGATTTAGGGGCTAGTATTAATGTCATGCCCAACAAAATGTTCAAACAATTAGGTCTTGGGAAACCCAAATAGACTAGGATGAGCATTCAATTAGTGGATAAAACTATAAGATTTCTTAGGGGTATTATTGAAGATGTGCTAGTTAAAATCGATAAATTTATCTTTCCCGTTGACTTCATTGTTCTAGACATAGAGGAGGATAGCAACACTCCTCTAATTTTAGGATGGTCTTTTTTGGCAACTGCTAAAATGATTATTGATGTTGGCACAGGTGAGCTCACACTTCGTGTGGGAGACGAAACTATCACTCTTCAAGCTCGCAATTCTGGCAACACATCGAAAATTAAAGGTGATCGTCTAAACCATTCTACTAGAATGACAACATGGTGCAACCTACTTTGCAGGAAATGAGTCTGAAGGAAGTACATGAGCCATCCTCAAGCAATAATAGAGGACCTATTCATGAAGAACGAAGGCTACAAATCAAGGAGCTAGATGAATGGTGGACGCATAAACTGAGAACACACGATAAACCAAAACTACGCCAGAACGAGCTCAATACCTTCCCAAATCAACTTAAGGTTGGAGATAAAGTATTATTAGATGCCACAGATCCTCACATTGTCACTACCAAACCAAATGAAGAAATCCCTCTTACGGTACTTCGCATTTTCCCATTCGGTACAGTCGAGCTAAGTCATCCCAAGTTCGGCACTTTTAAGGTAAACAACACCTGTCTAAAACCTTATTTTGATAAGAATGATAGCAGGAATGAGGAGTATAAACTCCTCAAACCACCATGACCATTCAATAGAGAGGTAAGTCGAGCTTAGGCTATAAATAAGCGCTTCTCGGGAGGCAACTCGAGCACTAACTATATTAACTTCTTTCAATTTTAGTACTTAACACCTAACTTACTAATGGAGATCTTGAATATAGGTTTTCCACACAGACACGGCCAAGCACACAGGCGTGTTTAGGACCGTATGGAAACAGGGCAAAGATTTTCCCCAAACACGGGCTATGACAAATCACCATGGCCATGCGACATGGCCATGGGCGAACCTGCCAAAACAGCATGGGCGTGTCCTTGAACCCATGGCTGAACCTGTCAAATTAACACGGGCGTGCGACACGCCCGTGCCAAGCAACCGTGGGCGAACCTGTTAAATTAACACGGGAGTGGGCCTACAGCACAGTCATGCGCACGAACACGCCCAACGAACACGAGCATGGGGAAATTATCAGACGCGTCTAAATTCGAAATTCAGAAATCACACGGGCAAAAAATTGGGGAACACGGGCTTGTTACCTGGCCGTGTACCCCAAAATCTATAAATAGGCTGAACTATTCATTGTTTTCTTCACCCAAAAACCCTAACCCTGGCCGCTGCAAGTCCACACGCCCTTCCCGCCACGTCCGTGCACAGGCTCCAACTCCGTTTTTGACGCTCATTCTCCCATTTCTAGTGTTTGTTTACTCTTTCCCTTTAATTGCACTCATTTTTCATCTTAAGTTATAATAGTACTATGCATTTTTTATGTTCTTTTCATATCTTTATCACTCATATTTCATACCTAGAGTAGATATTATCTTTTCATGTTCAAATTCTTACTCATTACATGATTTCTCTACTCCATTTGATTAGTTAGAAGTGAATAGTCATGATTAGGATAGTTGAAATATTCATGCCTCTTGTGTTGACATGTCTGTTTATTCATATAGTATGTTGCATTCCATTCTTTTCCATTTTTACTTATATCACCATGCTAATACCACAAAAGTATGCCATTAAACTTCTTGTTTTAGTTAAACTTAGTAGTTGTGGCTGAACATATTTATGGATTTTCCTTCCTCGAATTTAGTCGCATTTTACCCTGTCTACTCATCAAGACGAATTGATGTTTCTAATTGCAGGTACCATGTCTTCTTCACGTGGTAAAAAGGCCGCTGTCCCTACTTTAAAGAAAGGAAGGAAACGTCATCTTCCTCGGTTTCTACCGCAAAAATTTACCACCCTTTCCTGCAATTCCCCATTGGGCCCCAAGAAGAAATTTTCCAAATACTCCGGGCCCGACCTTTAATTGCAGGCCACTGCATCAACTGGGCTGCAGTAGGACAAGTTCAGTTGGCTGATGCGATTCGGGCCCTCCTAACTGCCAACCCTTGGGAGCTTTTCTTTGGGATAATCGAGCCAACATATCTCGAGCTCACGATGGAACTATGTTCAACATCTCATCTTCAAACTGTAATGACGAACTACGATGATCCCAGCACGGTCCAATTTCGTCTAGGCGGATTAGTCCGCCAGCTAAGCATCCTAAAATTCGGTATTGCACTGGGCTTATATACAGAGGAATTCAAGGAGGAGAATGACTTACATGCTCTCAACCGCCACATCTATCGTTCTCCTTCACGATGCTGGGACGCACTAGTACCAGGTGTAGCCACCTATAATCCTAGCCACTCTAAGGCATCGGTTCTCCCTCCATCTCTAAGGTACCTATACGCCATTTTGGCTCACACGATTACAGGAAGGCGAGAGAGCACTAGCGTCATCAACACAAACGATGCCTACTTTCTATGGTGTATGTCGCATGGGCACGTCATCGACCTTGCCTATTTCATTGCCCTCGCCATTCAACACCAGACGGAGCGGCATAGGAAAGGGGTCATCTCCATTGGCCCCTATGTTACTCGATTGGCTCAACACTTCAGGCTCCTCCGCACCGCAGCCCTAGAATCATCCTTGACCCTCATTGGCCATATGTCTCCACAAGGCATCTCGAGCATGCTTAGCATGAGAATGATCAAGAAGCGCCGAGGAACTTACCCTCTTCAATATCGTCTCGTTCAATCTACTGAGGAGGAGGCCTCTGAGGACATTATGATGATGTCCCTCCACAGCACGAGGACCCACTGTCTCAGTCACCACCACCCTCTCGTCCAATACATGCGGCGGCTTCATATGCTGACATTTCTGAGCACCTTACTCGATTTGAGCAGTAGTGTTTTCAACGATTTGACAACATTGATGCTACTCTACAGCAGATCTGTCAGCACCGCCACATCTCATCACCACCCCCACCTCGCGAACCATCCAGCGATGAAGATGTTTAAAAACTTTTATTTATTATTTTATGTTTTTACTTTTATTTTATTTTAAGACTACTTTTTATTTTTCTTTCATCTTATTTTATTAGGATTTATAATTTTTATTTAACAATTTTGAATTCTGGCTATTTCCTACTGAGTAATCATCCTTCCTTATATACTTTCTAAAAGTGCTCTTGATGCTATCACAGTTATAAAAAGCTCCAAAGTTCACTATTACTCAGGGACTCGAAACTCCACTGGGAAAGGTTCTCCACGACTTCCATGTCCTGCTCGACCACGACCATAACCAATTTCAGATATAATATTCTTTTGGCGCAGGACTTTTGGACTAATGAGCCTCTACCACCGCCGGAGTATCCTCCTCCACCCTCACGTTGATTATTCTCTGAAACTCCAGTTCAAGGAAATTCATTCATCACTCAGGAAGTTTCACTTCTCTCTCTATCTTATTTTGACATTCTTTTCTATATATCTATCTTTTTACATTGAGGGCAATGTACATTTTAAGTGTGGGGGGTATTCATTTCACTATCAAAAAAATCCCTAAATGATTGCCTTGTTCTCTTGAAAAGCTCTCATATCATATTTAGGATAACTTTTGATTGATTTATGATTTTGATTGATATATCTTGAATTAAAACATAGGCATTTATGCATTGATTGCTTAAACTTTAAGACATTAGAGAATCTAGCATGATAAGTTGATTTTTAAGAATTTAAATTTAGGTTGTTTTCCCAAAGTTTAGGTATTACTTTGAGTTGGAATTCACAAGTTTTAAACATAAAAAAAGCCATATTTTTTGTGATATTTTTTAGCCTTTTGAGCATCTATTAATTCTTTCATGCTCACTTTTACTATTGCTTTGAGTGTGCTAGTATTGAATTGTTATTCTAAAACTTGCTTGATTATGCATGTCAAGACCACACCATTTGATTTGATATGTCAAAATGATTAAGGCACTTAGGATTAACCCACTCATGCCATGAAAAGCCTACCTCCACAATTAACCCTTAGTGAACCCCCTTAAGCCTAACAACCCATTTCTTGTATTACCCTTTACATTAACCTTTAACCCATTATTATTGAAATCCCCTCAATTATTTTGATCCCTATTTTTGTTGAGATTTGATTTGAATTAATTGCTTAGCTATGTCCTATTCTTAATAGTTATTTATTTAACTTGTTCTTTAAAAAAATGTATGTATACGTATTAGTAGTAGTGATCTTTTGAGCCAAAGAAGTTAAATTCCATATTCTGAGAAGAAGCTCTGTTGTACGCGATTAATGACTAATCATTTTTCTAGTTAGGTAATTTTTAAATTCAATCTCGATTCTAACTGTTTCTTTCAGCTTGTGACCACACCCCATAACCAAGCCTCATTACAACCCTCTAAAGACCTTTTGATTGATGTATCATCTCAATTTATAGTGATGGAGATGTGATTTTCATGCAAGCCTATGGTAATGACTTTTCATTATTGACTATTGAGTGCTTCATTTATTATCCTTAAACACCTCGAGTGATTTGAGTGAATCTTTAGTGAGGATGTGAAACTCTGTGACATTTTGAATCAAAGGTAATTACTTAGACGAGAGGAGACACCTATGTTTTCAGAATAAAATGCTCAACTTAGAATGTTTGAAACTTTGATGTTCTTTTAGTTGAATTCTCAATGTATGATTACCTGTGGATTATTTTGAGATATTTTCGACAGATATTATAAGTTAATAAGAATTTATTTTGATTATGAGTTGAGAATTTTGGTTGAGGACAAGCAAATGCTTAAGTGTGGGGGTACTTGATAAACCGTAATTTATACATATTTTTACCCCATGATTAACACATTTTATGGATGATTTTTCCTTAGAATTGGTGAATTCGATGCTCCTAATGCCTTAATTTCATGTTCTATACTTAGAGGAGAGCGAAATAAACGAGAAACAGGCCAAAAACGGAGAAAATAGGCCAACATACGAAATCAACACAGCCTGGACTTCCTTACACGGGCAGACCACACGGCCGTGTCAATTTGGCAGAATCGAAGCATGACTTACATGGGTAGAGCACACACCCATGCCATTCTAACAGGTTCGAGCACGGCCTAAAGTAATCGCACACGGGCGTGTCCTTGCCGAGCCCAAGTTGAGTCCAATTCAGAAAAGGCTAATTTTGAGGGCTTTTAGGCATTCTAAAGCCTATAAATACACCCTAAAGGAAGAGGAAAAATACAGAGAGAAGGAGGCAGGAAACTGCTCAAGGGAAGCCGATTGATCCATCTCAGAAGTCAGATTCACCATCAAGACTGAAGATCTCCCCTAAATTTCTCTCCAGGAGTTTTGGGTTTTCTTTATGTTTTGTATTCATTATTCTTCTGAGATCTTTTTCTTTTTAGTTATGAACTAAATCCCCTAAATACCTAAGGGGAATGAAACCTAAGATGAAGCTTGTTATTATTTTCTGAATTGTATAATAAATATTTAACTTGTTCTTAATTATGTGTTCTTAATTCTTGTTTTGATATCCCAGGATACTGATTCAAGATAAGCTCTTATTCAGAGGAGGAATAGACCCTGTCTAAGAGTACATTTGTCATAATTAAGCGGAGTTGATTGCGCGCCTAAAGATAGGGTGATAAGATTTGGTCGGATTAGGGTGAAACCTAATAAGGGGATCCATAGATCGAGTTAATGCAACCCTAGGGTGTTAATTAGAGAAAAGTCTCAATTATTCAATCTAGGGATTAGACATTATTAGTATTGAATAGGGATAATAACATAACTTAGGGATCTCTACGGAACAAGTTAAATGAATAAATCGTCTGATTTGGAGTCAGAATAACAAGTGAAGTCTAGGTGGATTCTTCCTTAGGTATTGTCTTAATTCAATCGTTTTTCCAAAAGTAATTCTCCAATTCTATTTTCTGTGAGTTTTTAGTTTAGATAATTAGTTAGTTAAAACAAACCTCTTTATTCTTAGGCTAGATAATAAAAAGACAGTCATAACTAGTACTTTTAGTTCCTTTGGGTTCGACAATCTGGTCTTGCTAAAACTATACTACTGTTCGATAGGTACACTTGCCTACATCGTGATAATAGTTAGTTTCAAGAATTATTCATAATAAATATTTAAAACCTGTCACGAAAATCATGATCACAAATCCATACAAATATAAGAGTGGGTAGATCCCGGGTCAATTAAGGCAACAATAGTTATATCGTGGATAAAAAAAGTACCCGTGATCACATCAGGAGACTTGCCTCTTCCCGGGCACGTATAGCATAGGTCCTTGCTGGCACCCTACCCTCAGAACTCACTGCGACATCTCTTGGTGCGCCTCTACTACTAGCCCTACTTCTGGGGTTCTTTTGGGGTCTACCCCTCAACGGAGCACTACTTGCCTTCTCTTCTTGCTTCTTTTCTCTCTCTCCCATCTCAGGACAATCACAAATGAAGTGGTCTAGTGACCCACACTTGAAACAGCCTCTCTCGTTTCCTCAACACTTGCCGAAATGACATCTCCCACATTGCGGACACTCCGGCCGGTTTGGCCGAGCACTGCCAACACTAGCAACCGAAGTGATTTGGGCTCTAGATGTTGAATTCTACTGATTCTTGTTTTTCTTCGAATACCCACAGAGGCATTCGATCAAGTAGAGAATTAATTTGATCTCTTGGATGAGAATTAATTTGATTTCCCCATTTGTCTCTTCTTCAAATCCCGCGACTCAAAAGCTGCTTTCCTCCTCTCTTTAATCATCTCTTCTGCCTTACAGGCTCTCTCCACAAGTGCTAAAACTCCCGTAACTCTAAAATGCCAACGAACACTCGAATGTCCTCATTAAGGCAGTCCTCAAACCTCTTACACATTATGGCTTCGGTAGACACGCACTCCCGAGCGTAGTTACTGAGTCTCACAAACTCACGCTCATACTCTGTTACTATCATTCGGCCTTGTTTCAATTCTAAAAATTCCTTCCTCTTTTGATCCATAAACCTCTGAATGATATGCTTTTTATGGAACTCTTCTTGGAAGAATTCCCAAGTTACTCTCTCTCTTGGTACGATAAACATGAAAGTATTCCACCATTGGTAGGCTAAATCTCGCAGGAGTGACACTGCACACTTTATGCACTCCTCAGACATGCACGATAGCTCATCAAATACCCTAATGGTATTTTCTAACTAAAACTCTACCCTTTTAGGGTCATCATCTATATTAGCACAAAATTCCTCGGCCCCATGCTTCCAAATTTTGTCTATCAGAGGTTTCTCCCTCCTAATCATGTTCGCTCCTTGCGAGACTATGGAGGCATACTGAGGAATTGGGGGAGGTGGGGGAGGTGGAGTGTTCGGATTTGCATGAACAAACTCCGTGTACCAAGCATCCATCATTCGGAGGTAGGCTTCTCTAGCCCCTCCACCTTGGCCAATGGTAACGGGCTCACTCTCTACTGGCGCAATCCCTTCAGCTGAAGTCGGCTCGTTACTTTCCACGTCATCCGCTGTGGTTCTATCAAAATCCATTCACTATACATAAAAACATAATTTATAATCATCAGAAATCATCACACTATCAATATAAAATTATGGCAGTATAGCTACACTCGTATTCTGACTAGGTTAATCCTAGACCCGACTAAACCATAACTCTGATACCACTAAATGTAATACCCCTTACCCGTGTCTGACGCCGGGATAGGATACGAGGCATTACTAACTTACTCATAAGCGTACAAACTTTCCCGAGTTGTAAAAAGGCGAAAAAATTAAAAACCTTTCAAATTTCACCTTTACAACTCTAATATGGGTCTACAAGGCCCAAAATAAACTTAGAAACCAATTCGGGATCAATCTGGATCTCTTAAAGAGCTTTGCAAATTTTCACTAAAGACAAGGGCACACGCCCGTGTGGGAGGTGACACGCCCGTGTGATCGGCTTGACATGACCGTGTTGGTGACCCGTGTGGCTTACACGGCCTGGTGTCTATCGGGACACGCTCGTCTCCCTAGCCCATGTAGAATTTAACTTTTAGTTCAAGGTGCAGTGGTTTTCACACGGCTAGGCACACGCCCGTGTGCTTGGCCCGTGTCTTCCCACACTTTCTCGACACGCCTGTGTCTTGGCCCGTGTCTAAAAACTAGGGCATTCTATTTCTGACATCATCATAAACAAAAAGTCACACGACCGAAGCACATGCCCGTGTGCCAGGCCGTGTCTTCCACACAACTGAGACACATGGTTGTGTCCCTACCCGTGTGATTATTACTAGGCATACTGACTTAAGATTTTTTTGTGTAGGGGACACATGGCCGGACCACACACCCTTAGGGCTGGCCATGTGCCACACATGGCCTAGACACACGCCCGTGTGTCCACCCGTGTGGACAATATAAGACTATTTTCTAAACCTCATTGCCACTCATGTTCACCTATCTTCATGCTATAACCAACCAATACCAAAACAAGCAAAATTTCCATAATCAATTCGACCACAATAGACATTCATGCAACCATGATGATGCATTTTCTATAAACTCAAAAAGGAATGTTAGCCACCATTCAAGGCTTAATACAAAGGGTGAGATTTACCCCAAGCCAATTCATTTGGTAAATGCTCAAGACACAAAATTATAAAGTCTAGACCCTACACATGCCATAATTCAAAAATATAAATCCAACTGTACCAAGTGTTTCGGATGACAGTGTGATCGATATCTCTGACGTCCGATGATCCTTATGCTAAATAGGCGGCACTGTAAGAAAAATGGAAAGGAAGAGGGAGTAAGCATAAAAGCTTAGTAAGTTGCATATAAATGAATATACAAAAACAATTTCATCAATGATCAACATATTCATGACCCAGATGTAGGCATAGATGTAACTTACTCATTACCAACCATACAAGTCACATAATATAATATGTATATTGAGATCATATCTCATACGTACTAATTAGGTACCTATACCATTCACAACACGGTTATACTTTCCTTATTAACTCAAAACATAACATCCATCGTTGAACCATTCGGAGTATCACCGGATATTCATTAAACCTCAAATATGGGTAAGGTTTCGATGCCATGTCCCAGACATGGTCTTACACTGATTATCATCTCGTAGCCGATGCATGTCCCAGACATGTCTTACACTGGCTTACATCTCAAGGCCGATGCATGTCCCAGACATGTCTTGCACTAGCACTCGTCTCAATACCGATGCCATGTCCCAGACATGCTCTTACACTAGCTTCCATAATGTGGCCGATGCATGTCCTAGACATGTCTTACACTAGCACTCACAAGTGACCCAATTATTATACCATGAATGCCCGATCTACTTCCTAAGGTTCCAATGGAAATTCTATTATCTCAATTATCATTATACATTCTCAAATTTCATAATCAATCAATTCATGCTATATCGATTCAATGACAATTCAAACACATATATCAACAACATAGTTGTATTATTTACATACAACTTACCTCGAATTACAAAATGCACACGACTAGTCAGTTTGCTTGGCTTTCCCCCGGTCAAGGTTCGAATTTGACAACTCCTGATCTACAATAGTAAAATGCACTCATTTAGTCACTAATCACAATTAGGCAATCAAAAATTCACATCCTTGATAAAATGACCATTTTGCCCCTAGGCTCAAAAATCAATTTTTATTGAATTTCTTCGTACCTTAAGCCTAGTCAAACCCTTTTTACTCTTATAGTAACTTGAAAATCTCACTATTTCACATATTTATCTCTTACTTCACAACTTATACAAAATAGTCCCTTTGGGTGTTTTTATGCTAACACCTCTCACAAAAGTTGTTTAGGACTCTTCTAAGACTCATAATCTTCCATAAAATTTTAGAAAATAACATGAACATTCACAAAGTGAAACCCTAGACTCATTACCGTTTTGCAAAATAATTCTCTCATTTGAAAGCCCATGACACAAGCGTGCCAAAAATGTAAAAATCATCAGAAAAATCATCAAGATCACTTACATTATGAGAGGAATAAGTTGCTGCAAATTTTCAATTTTCAAACCTCCATATTTTCTGATATTTTTGGTGGAGAAAAGAGATGGAGAAGAAGAAAAATGCTAGATAGGCCTTAGGCATTATTTTATAACCAAATCATGACATCACTTACCTAAACTTTGACTATTTGTTTAAAATTCATCTCATGGCCGCCCAAGCTACTCTCTAAGGGTTTATTTTCCCTTTAAAGACCCCCAATTTAAGTCCTCTAGCTAATTGACACATTTGGGCACTAGTTTGCAACTTTTTCCTTTTATGCGATTTAGTCCTTTTTTGCAATTGAGCAAGCCATCGCTAAAATTAATTCACCAAATTTTCCATACACTAATATTAACATGATATGACCCCAAAATAAAAATAAAATAATTTATTCAACTCTAGATTTATGGTCCTGAGACCACTATTTCGACTAGGCCCTAAGTCGGGCTGTTACAGTAAGGAATGTCGTGATGAGGGTACTTTCATAGTAACTCATTGAATCACTCCCATGCCTCATATAAAGATTCTTTGTCAAGTTGCTGAAATGAAGTGATTTCATTTCAGATCTTAGTGGTTAAAGATAGAGGGAAATATTTCATTAAGAAACGTTCAACCAACTCTTACCATGTAGTTATGGAACCGAACAATAGGGAGTTCAACCACACTCGTGCTCTATCTCTTAAATAATATGGAAATAATCTCAATCTCAAGGCATCCTTGGTTACCCCGACTAATTTAAATGAGTCACTCACTTTCATGAATAGACAAAGATGAATATGTGGATCTTTAGTAGGAATCCCACTAAATTGACCTATATTTTGCAACATTTGGAGCATGATCGGCTTCAGCTCGAATTGTTGTGCCTCAATATCAAGTCTTCTAATACTCGGATTGAACTTGTTGAATAGAGGAATGGAATATTGTCGAATGACACAGTTTTTGTCATCGGCATCAATGATCAGATTGTGAATATTATAAGCGAGTGTTCCTCCTGGATTTTGGTTTGGGTTTTCTAAATTAATCTCTTCAGTCCTTCTTTGGTTCACTTGTCTTCTCTTTTGTCAGAAAGTCCTTTCAATTTCAGGGTTTATAGGGAGTAAGTCAATACTTTGATCAATACTCATAAACACCTAAAACAAACATAAAAAAATGGAATTAAAATTTAATAGAAAAAATAGACTAAAATGCAAAATTAACAATTTCACAAATAATGTCTTTTAAAACAGTCCCCGGCAACGGTGCCAAAAACTTTGAACGACAGAAATGTGCAAGTGTACACAATTGCAACAAGTAATAAAGTGACAAGTAAATGTCGAGTTATCGTACCCACAAGGACTGTTGAAAGAATTATTTATGAATTTAATTTAAAAATACTTTGGTCATGAAAAATATTTTGATTTGAGGAGGTGATTAAAAACTAGGATTTTAACTAAGTAAAATAAATAAAATTAAAATAAAAGTTCCAATGCACGATTTTAAAAGATGATTTTAATCAAGATGACATAATTGTGCTAGATTAATTACATTTCTTAACTTAGAATTATTAAACTCATGTTTATGTTGTTACGAATAAATTCACGGCAACTCGATAATTTGCTAACTTATGAACATACTCACCAACCAAAATCCATTCATCTCTTGACTATATCTCTATGTCAATTCAACTGATTAAACAAATTTTAATAGGCAAATGTGTTAATGCACATACATACTTATGAAATTAAAATAATCTCTTGTACATATCTCTATGCCAATTCAAACAATTAATTCAATCTCATAAGCAAATAAAAGATTACGTGAGGTAACAATGTATTTCTACCTTGAAACAGTTTAATCACAAAAATCTTGCAAGTTATGCAAGGAAAATGTATCGTGTCAATTAATTCATTAGATGATTAAACATGCACTGATTAAGTACCGTGTTAATTAATTACAATTTCAATCCGTTTAAATAATTAATTCATTAGTTACCTTACAATTGTAATGCAAGAATAACTTAGTCATGGTTTTACTTAATCAAACATTTTACCAAGGCATATAACAACACAAACACAATTTTAATAAATTAAGTAGATGAAATGCAATCAACCTAACACGAATTAAATGTAAGCCATATCAATTAAATTAAACATTTCAACATCACAAATATTCATAGACATGTTCATCATAACAACAACAAAAATTAAAAGGATAGGGAACAAGAATCAAATCTGGTGTTTCTCTGTGGCTTGACTGGGTTGCTCCACTCTTCTTTCTCCGCTTGTTCTTGTCAAACTGAGGCTACTACGAACACTTTAATATTTCTCAAAATGGTGGATGAATGACTCTTTTTCAAGAGGTGAAATAGACAAGAGAATAAAGAAAAATGGATGGGAAATGAAGAGAGAAAATTGAAAGAGAAGAGAAGAGATAAGAAAGTTGAGGTATGTCTGAAGTGAGCAGCCAATGAGGGTATTTATAGGTTGAGAAGGCTGCTAAAAATAGCCAAAATTAGAAGCCAAAGACTCCCCCCATGGCTAGCCACACATGTGGCATGTTTGAAGATTTCAAACATGCTATTTTTAGGTAGGGGCAAATTGAAGGAGTCTTCAAGATGCATTTTGCAAGTCAAATAATCAGACAAACAATATGATTGGGTCAGCATGTGAGACAGTTTTGGGCTGCCCAGTGCTCAGTTGGATCGGTTTTCTCGGTTCAACTCAACAAGGCCACTTTTCATAATTAATTAATAATATTTTATTTAACCCAAATTAAATTGGATTAAAATTAAAATTAATTATATTATGAATTAATACACATAATTTGGACCATCTTAGGCTGAAGATTTATTTGCCTTGTTACTTCAAAAGTCGCTTCTTGGTTTTGTTCTTCCAGTAGTATCTGCCGAGCCAATTTTCGCTCGTTGTGCAAATCTATCAAAAATTATCAAAATTAATCAAAATTTATTATAAAATTAATTAAAATTCAAAATTTTCATAATTTAAATACAAATTTAATTATTTTATAATAATTATATATTTTTTGACAATAATTTTATCGAATTTGAGTTAAAAAGGGCATGAAAAAGTGTGTATATTTTTGTGTTTCCAGAGGGCCCTATTTGCAAACTTATAACCACTTACACTAGGGTGAGACCCACTAGAAACTAGGGTGGGATTTGAGGTAGGGCCAATTTTTGTGGTAGAAAATAAGGTAGAGGGGCGAAAGTGTACACCAGCACCAACTAGAGAGTATTTTTTTTGAGAGTTAAGTAGAATGTTTTCAACTTGTCTAGCAACTAAGAACCCTTTACCAATGTCTTAGGTTTGAACAATTTTAAGTATTGCCTAATCTTTAATTTTAGATTACTGGTAAAAATGCTTAAAGTAAAAGTTTTAGGTAACTAAAATTGTTTAAGGAGACTTACAAAGTCATCATGAAACTGGTCAAATGAGACATGTTGCTTTAGGGAGACCAATTTAGCCATGGGATCTCGAAATGAACTAGATTCAAATCTCTCCTTCAAGCTAAGAGCATAACAATCCTATGTTAACAAATGAAACCCTCCTTATTTTTTAGTATAGAAATAGTGCCAATCAAGTGCTCCCCTTTAAATGAAGCATCATAGTCCTCACTTTGGCGTTATCAATAATACCCTTAACTTTAAAGCATTCCTCTAGCTTGGACCACCACTACCACCCTTCCCCAGAAAATCGAAGTAATCAAATTCTAGAAAATCTAGCTTATAAGAGCGTAGAGCTCCCTCTAGGCTGTTAGAATGTAAGGGAGTGCCCATACATCTCAGATCCATCATAAGAGAGACAATAAATGTTTCTTTGGGAGGAAAACCAGGTGGAGGGCCATCTAAAATGCCCTTCCTTTTATCTTGATCAGCTTGAGTAGTAGAAAAAAATGGTGAATTACTTAGATACTACTTGAACAAATTTTGCAACTCAGATTTTCACTTACCACGAAAACCATTTTTGAGCTCCTTTAGACGAGTTTCAAGCTTGGCGTCCCACTAGGATAACTCAATTTGAAGTTGGGAAAGTTCCTGTTGAAGATGGCCAACCTTTTTCTGAAGATAGGTGGTAGCTCCATCACCGACCATTGAGGATCGGCTTTCTTTGATACCTTGTTACGTTAGTTGTAGAAAGGAGAAAAGAATAAAGAAAGGAGAAGAGAATTATCCAAGAAGAAGAAGTTTTTTCATTCACATAATTGTATAACCATTTCCATTTTTCCTCCTTTACTTATAATGGAAATAAGCAATTGTTACAAAGTTGGCTACGGAAGCTGCTCACCATTTCAATTAAATATAAAAACTAACTAAAACACATCATTTTATTTACTAACATTCGCTAAAATGCAACATAATAGCAACTAACTTAACAAATTGATTTCTCCCATAACATAGGCTTGATAAGGGATTTATCAAGGAAAAAGATTTTAATCTTCTTATAAATAGGGTTGAAATAATTAAGGATTTAAAATGGATGAGATCTCGTCATGATGAGGTAGAAGAAGGGCCAGAGTTGGGAGAAGGAAAAAGAACAAAGAACAAGGGAAAAAATAATAAATATAAATAGAGGAAATCAATTGGTTAGAAAGGGAAGAATAAAAGACAAAAGAGAGAAAAGAATGAACTAAACCTAATGAAAGAACAAAGAAATTGACTGTAACTTAAACAAAAAAAATTAAAAAGAGAAAAGATGAGAACAAAACTGTTGGTTGCAAAAAGGAAAGAAAAGCAAGCCTGTGCTACGATCACTAATAAACGAACCAACCAATGGAAACAAGGAAAATGAATAGTTCAATAGAAAGCAAGGATGTCTGAAGATAATACCAAAAGAAGAAAATTGATTACTAATGTCGTTGAAAAGCGATGACAAAAAATATAATGCTTTTAGTATAGAGTTTGTGTTCATGTGATATAATTTCTAGTAAATAATTAATGATTTCATCTAACTTTTTTTATTACAAATATGAGAATTTAAAAAAAATTAAAGAGATTTTTATGGTGAGCTAATTAAAATGATTGGATTTATTATAATATTATTGTTATAAAATAAAGAGAGATAGAGAGACTAAAGAACAAAGAAAATATGGGAAGCAATAGAGAATGTATTTTATTGATCAATAGGATGATTACAATGCTTCACCAGAGTCTCTATTTATAGGCATAAGAAATATAAAACAAGTAGAGATCTAATTCTAATAACTATTAGAATTTAAAGTACATCAAAACTTTATCTTGATCATGATGGACATTCACTTAATAAGATATTCATAACACTCCCCCTTGGATGTCCAATGTTAGATAATGTACCTCGTTAAAACTTTATTAGAAAAAACCTTGTGGGATAAAAAAACCTAATGGGACAAAACCTAATGAAGAAAAGAGAATACACAATCTTCTATTACAAGTTGCCTTATTAAAAACATTTATCAGGAAAACCCAATGGGACGAAACCTCAGTTTAAGGAAAAGAAAACAACTTGTTTTTAGACTCCCCCTAATGGTAACATTACATTACATCTTTGAGTCGACACATTCCAATCTTGTGTAGTAGTCTTTCAAATGTTGAAATTGGCAATGCTTTAGTAAAAAGATCAGCTAAATTATCACTAGAACGAACTTGTTGAACATTTATATCACCTCTTTTCTCAAGATCATGGGTGAGGAATAATTTTGGTGAAATATGTTTCATTCTGTCACCTTTGACTTAACCACCCTTCAATTGAGCTATACATGTTACATTATCTTCATATAAGATAGTTGGAATCTTTTCCTATAAAGGCAAATTAAATATCTTCTAGATATGTTGGGTTAATAACCTTAGCTAAATACACTCTCTACTTGCCTCATGCATTGCAATTATTTCCCATTATTTGAAGAAGTGGTAGGTAATGTTTTCTTTGTTGAACACCATGATATGACAATACCCCCACATGTAAATAAATATCATGTTTGAGATTGAAATTTTTGTGGATCTGATAAATATCCAGCATCAGCATAGAGGACTAATAGGGATTTTGAATCATTTGAATAAAATAACCCCATATCAATGGTCGCTCTGAGATATCTAAATACATGATTAATTTCATTCCAATGTCTACATGTAGGAGAATAACTAAATCTTGCTAACAAGTTACAACGAAAGCTATATCAGGTCTTGTATTGTTTGCAACATACATCAATGCCCCTATGGCACTTAGATATGGTACTTTAGGATCAAGAAACTCTTCATCATTCTTGCAAGGACTAAATTGATCTTTATTCACATCTAATGATCATACAACCATCGAAGTACCCAATGAGTGTACTTTAGCCACGTAGAATTTCTTTAACATAATTTTCATAGAAACTAATTGATGAACATCAATTCCATCTTTTAAATGTTCGATTTGTAAGTCAAGAAAAAAATTTGTTTTTTCCAAGATCTTTCATCTCAAATTCTTTCTTTAAACAATTTTTTTGTATTTTGAAGCTCTTCGAGAGTTTCAATAATATTTAGATCATTAACATAAACAACAGTTATCACAAAATTTGATCCAAACCTTTTTGTAAAGGCAAATGGACAAATTGGATCATTTTTGTAACCTTCTTTTAACAAGTTTTCAGTAAGATGTTTGTACAACATACGTCTAGATTATTTTAATCCATATAAACTTTTATTTAATCTAATCAAGCAATTTTCTCGATAAGCTCTATATCCATTTGGGATTTTATATCCTTCAGGGATTTTCATATAAATTTCACTATCAAGTGTACGATATAAATAGGTTGTAACAACACCCATTAGATGCATATCAAGTTTTTCACATACTGCAAAACTAATAAGATATCTAAATGTGATTGTATCCACCATAGAAGAATATGTCTTTTCATAATCAATGTCGGGCCTTTACAAAAATCCTTGTGTTACAAGTCATGCTTTATATCTTACGACTTCATTATTTTTCATTTCATTTTTGCAAAAATACCCATTTATATCCTACCAGCTTTACACCTTTAAGTGTTTGGACTATAGGTCCAAAAACTTCTCATTTAGAAAGTGAACTCAATTATGCTTGAATTGCATCTTTCCATTTTGGTAAATCTTTTCTATTTTTACATTTCTCAATAGATTTATGCTCTGGACCCTCATTTTCTTTTATTATTTCAATAGTAATATTTTAAGCAAACTTGCTCTCGACAACTACATTCTTTTTTCAATTCCATATTTTTCTCGTATTGACATAATTTATCAAGATCTCTTCATTTTCATCATTTTCATTTTCACTTTTAGGTACCTAAATCTTTTCTTGAGTTTTATAATTAGTTATGTCATGGGTCTCTTTAGGAATTCCTGCCTCCACTATATGGCCATCTTGAATGTTTGCTCCTTTTTTTACAAGGATTTTTATCTTTGGAATCGACCGGTCTTCCATGCTTCAAGCATCGGTTACTTTCTTTTACACTAATAGTTTGCCCTATTAGGACATCAATTCATATTGGAGAATTTTCAGCTGGTATGTGAGATTTAATAAATCTTGCAGTTGATTTGTAAAATGAATTATTTGTTGAACTTCTGGTTCACATTGCTTTGTACGAGGATATTAGAAATTAATAATTCATTTTAAGTACTGTAACACCCCTTACCCGTGTCTGATGTCGGGAAAAGGTACGAGGCATTACCAGACTTAAACATACAAATACATGCAAAAACCGGGTCATAAAATTTCTTTTAATTTAAACTGTCAAACCAATGCATGTCGTCCCTTAATTGGGTCTACGAAGCCTAATACATACATCGGGATTGATTTGGGACTAAATCAAAAGCTCTGAGAAGTTTTAGGAAAATTTAGAAAATTTTCCCAAGAAACAAGGTCACACGCCCGTGTGGACATAGGAACATGCCCGTGTCCTCAGGCCGTGTAACTCTCTGTTTATGACGTCAGCATACAAATTGAACCACACGGCCGGGCGACACGCCCGTGTCTCCAGGTCGTGTCCCTCACACGGTTGAGACACACGGCCATGTTTCAGCCCATGTGGCCAACACTTAGGCTATTTTCCAAGCCTTCATGTTACTCATAAACCCTTACAACCTTATACATATTAAAACCACAAATCATGGCATCATTTTAGTGATTAAACACTCTTTAATAAGATATATTCATAACATTAGTGTGTCCTCTTACAAGCAATGCATCTACTCATGCAATATCAAGTCTAGATTCCTTAATTCACATTCATAAGACTTGTCATTTTGATGATCACTTTTACCATTATACTATGGTTATCCACTTATCCATCCAACACTCATGTTCAACCATTAACACATTGTTTTTATAACGTGCAATTACTACATGGCCATGACCACCTCAATTGGTCATAGAGCATATATCCAACACACATGTCATATTACCAACCATGCATGGCAACCAACATAATCACATCATAAACATTAGACATAACATGAATAGCTAGATTTACAAACCGAAACCAATATAAGCCACATCTCATGGTCATATACATATAAGTTAATATGAGTCAATACATTTGGCCAAAATCATAATAACACATACCATGAAACTAGATCCCTATACATGCCACTCACTTGAAAATTTCTAACATATGCTTCATTAATCCAAAGGTAGTGACTTGATAATGTGATGCTGTCTTCGACGATCTCCAATCCCGAGCTGACCTGAAAAAACTAAAGAAATTGAGAGGAAGGAGTAAGCTTAAAGCTTAGTAAGTCCATATGAAAATAATAAACACTATGCTAAGTCCATATGAAAATAATAAACACTATGCCAACAAGCTTCTCAAGGTAATACAACCATATTTGCATTTTTACTTATGTTCCAGCCAAGCTGTTTTCTCAAGTCATAATTACTAAATAATTTATATCTGGAGCTACAGAACTCCAAATTAAGATCCGTTAATTTTTCCTGAAACTAGACTCACATATCTTCTCACCATAAAAGTTTTTGGTTTAGCCAATAAGTACATTTTATTCCTTAAAGTTACCCATTTTTAACTGTTAAATAGTTCCGACCCGTCCTCACTAAAAATTAATTATCTCGTAATATGGGACTCAGATGATGTTCCCATCTATTTCTATTGAAAATAGACTCATTAATAATTCTAAGCATATAGATTATAACCCATAAATATTTTTTTTTACAATTTCCAATGATTTTCTCAAATCGGAACAGAGGATTTCGAAATCATTCTAACTCTATCTCACCATAATTTAAATATTTCATAATATGAAACTCTTTTGCTTACTCTGTTTCTTCTATATGAAACTAGAGTCATGAAGATTTAATTTCATATTTTATTCAGCTTCTAATTCAATTTCCACAATTTTTGCTGAATTTTCAAAGTCATCCAATTGCTGTTGTCGAACACAGTTTTAGTGAAATATAATGATAACTAGTATAAGTTCACTTTTGACTAATCATGAACTCACCATTTCGTGAATTCCATGTTCAAATACAAAATATAAGTTAACATGATATTGCAACAAAATTTATAATCATAATTCATATATTGCAACAAAATTTATAATCATAATTCATATATCTTAGCTCACCGATGTTTCAACATTTCAAAGCCTCAATAACCACAAGCTTAGTGTACCTACCTGTACTCATCGTAATATATCATATAACCATACCTCTTTAACATGCCCTCCTCAGTATTTTCATCACATCTATTGTATTACCCATTGAACCCTCATAATACTATTGGATATGTGAAAAACTTGCACATAAGTGCCACATATACATACGTAGCCAAAACTACCTCATAACATGTAACGCTCACAATGGAGCTACTCACGGGTTTTCTCATAAAAGCTATTAGTCAAGGTGTAGCCACACGGGTTGCTCACACAAGCTGTTAGGTATCTGACCAATTCAAGGATCACCTAGCCACCGATGGAACACACAAGAGCATTATCCGGAACCCAATCACATGCATCACATCCATTATGAACTCGAACCAATTCAACGATTTTGGATGCTCGCATCCATAGTGAACTCAGACCAACTCAATGAGCTTAGATGCCTCATATATATCATGAATTTGGACTAACTCGAGAAGTTTGGATTTCTAAATTCCTAGTGACATGTTAATTGTATCCTAGACTATTCCTAAGGTTCAGACAGGATTTTTCGATACCCCATCTCTATTGAACTTACTCGAAGTGTCGATCTCACTATCAATAGTATCAATTGCCCATTCATAGCATAATAAGGCATAACTCAAATAGAAAATAAGCTTTTAAGAATTTACATAACATATATAACATATTGCATATATCACTTGTCATGAATCATTATTTTCTTACCTTTCATGTAATATTCTTCCATGTCATATATCCACATCATATACACCATTTCACCAACTTTCCCAATATATATTAAGTCATACAATATATGCAATAATAGTAAAGAATTATAATTCAAACATGAAATTGCACTATTATTATCATACAGACTTACCTCGAATGTAAATTTCGACAAATTACTCTGTTTTAGTTCATAACCTCATACTTTCCGATTTAAGTCTGAATCTCAGTTTTCTTGATCTGACATGATTAAATTCATTCATTTAATCATTACATTAATCAATACGTTTTATACATCACATTTTGGCAAAATAACCATTTTGCCCCTAGACTTTCACAATTTTACAGTTTTACCCCTAGGCTCGTAAATCGATTTTTATCGAATTTCCTCACTACCCAAGCCTAGCGAATTCTTTTTATACTAGAAGCAGCCCGCAATTCCAATTATTTCACACAATTCCCATCCATTTAACAAACTTTACAAAGTAGTCCATATTAGGTGTTTTCATGAAAATCCTTTCACAAAAGTTGTTTATTACACAACCAAAACTCACTTTCTTCCATAAAATTCAGCAAACAATATAAATGCTTTCATGGAAAAACCCTAGACTTTCAACCATTTTGCAAAATAGTCCCCCAATTAGCTAACTCATGTTACAAGGGTCTCAAAAATGTAAAAATCATCAAGAAAAGTATTAAAATCACTTACTTGTGAGGGTTAGAAGTTGCTGAAATTTTCAAGCTTACATGGCCGTTTTCTTGGGTAAAAATCGGTGGAGAAGAAAGAGAAAAATAAAAAGATGATAGCCTTTTTCTTTTTGTTTTATTTTATTACAAATTAGGCCACCTAACCTTTGACCATTTTAATATCCTTGTCTCCATGGTTGGCCATCTATCCCCAAATGGCCTATTTGCACTTTAAAGACCTCCAATTTTGATTCTCTAGCTATTTAACATATTTGGGTAGTAAAACAAAACTTTTTCCCTTTATACGATTTAGTCCTTTATCGCAATTAAGCTCACAAATGCTAAAATTAATTCACCAAAATTTTCACGAACTCATATAATCATGCTATAATACATAAAATAATATTAAAATAATTTATTAACCTCGGATTTGTGGTTTCAAAACTACTATTCCGACTAGGCCCAAAATCGGGCTATTACAAGTACTTTATTAATCCAGCTTTTTATTCTCTCCCCCTAATTTTGTTAAAATTGACAACTCATGTCATAACTAAATCTCAAATTAATAGCTCAAAAATATTATAATGAGACTCATATAAATATACATTCTCAATCTCTTATGATGACCCATCTTTGTGCGTTGTGGTGGAGAAATTGGAACATATACCGCACATCCAAAAATTGTGAGATGGGAAATATTTAGCTCTTGACCAAAATTCAATTGTAATGGGGAGTATTTATAATTTATTAGTTTGATGCGTACAACATGTAAAATAATACAATCTCATGCTGACATAGGAAGTTTTGTTTTCATAAGTAATTGTTTAGCTCTTAGTTGGAGGCATTTGATAAATGATTTAGCTATATCATTTTATGTGTGAACATGAGCTCAGGATGTTCAACTTTTATCCCGATTGACATACAATAATTATCGAAAGCTTGGGACATACACTCACCAACATACGCAAGATGAACTATTTTAATTACATAATTTAAAATTAATCATTTAAACAAGCAATCTCACAAATGATAGGTTGCGAGTTGATAACGCATGTGATTATTTTGTAGATGCATCTACCAAAATCATATAATGTCAAAATCATCCACATGGTGGATGAATGAGCCTATATTTATTTCAGAAATGCAAAACATTAAATCTCAACTTTAACCAGTGAGTTTGTAATAATCAATTATCATTGAGAACAAATAACACATGATCTTTAAATTAAAGAATCTTCTGGTTCTTTAATAAATGTTTATATGAATTCTCAATTAATTTTCACATCATATATAATTCAGGATGGTTTAACTAGTCACGCCAAATAGTAAATGTATTTGTATCAGTAAACTTCTAGTTTACTTAATCATGTTTTTCACTTGTACAAATAATGTAAATATAAATTTTTGCAATTAATAATTTTATCGTCATTTTTTTATTTTGTATTCACATATAAGCAATATTGTAACATTTACTTCTGGAAATGTCTACATAAATGTGAAGCCCATAATGTTATTAACTTAATAAATGAAATATAATTTGCAAACAATTATTTGCAATATTTACTTCAGGGAATATGCCAAAATCTTCAAATATTTTGACCACAATTTTCTTGTTTTTCATTATTATTCTTTTTCTAATGGTTAGAAGTACCATTATTATAAACACCTTGATAACGGTTATTAGTACGTCTCCAACCACATCCTCAATTACAACAACAATCATGATCTTTATATTTTTATTTTTTATAATTGTTATGTATTGCTACATTCGCATCAGGGAATGAAGCAAAACTAGTAGGAAGAATTTCATAGTTTTTCATTAATAACTTATTATCTTGCTTAGCCACTAGAAGGTATGAGATCATTCGAAAAAACTTTTAAAGTCATTTTCACAATATTGTTACTGCAGGAGCACATTAAATATTTCAATCATATAGTGTAATGTATTCCTTTGGGGAATATATATAATACAAATATACGAGTATCTCATGTTATTTCTATATGTAAAACATGTACAGGTTTTAATGTAAAACATGTACAGGTTTTATTCAACATATATCTTCTTGATCTGAAAAATAATATTATATTTTACAAAATTTTACATCACAAGGAGTTAAAATATTAACTCTTAAAAAGCTTTATTTATTTATTTATTTATTTTTTGCAGTTTGATGCAACATTAGCTCTTCAAAAGCATATATTCATTTTATTATATAACATTAATGAATGCTTAATTTATTTTAAATAATATTCAATTTTGCAATTCTTTTTAACTTGAATGATAAAAAATTTTATGATCTTCTAAAATTTTATTTATTCATATAAAATGAATAGGTATAAATAAAAAATATATTAAACATAGCAAATAATAAATTCATGTTATTAATAAATTATTGTGGTTAGATAATATATATAAATATATATATATTACCTCCACGTCTTATGATATAATTTTATTTCAAATTTTATAATGATATGAAATTATCACAAACAAGGTAAATATCCCAAAGTTTATGACAAGTAAGTATTTTTACTTGCATTCCGTAATAATTATATATTGTAATCAAAATCAAAATTAAACCAATCAATTCTATTAAAAAATATTTATTTTCACGTAAAAATATCAATAACTAAATGCGTGAAGGGTTTTATAAATTTATAGATATACGAATAGTGAATTATATAAATTGAATTGTTTAATAGAAAACAAATCAATTTTCAAAAGAAGTTGATTAGATTGACTTACGTTACCATGAATGAGAGGTAGTGATTATAAACATCCTTTGTAATGAAGAGAAATAGATCATCCCCAAGCAAATATCAAAAAGCAAACTTTGAGAGTGGATCTTATTTCTCGGTTTCATATAGATAACGATATCAAATCTTTCACCATCTTTAGGAACAAAAAGTAAAATAAATTAATCAAAATAATGATAACATATAATGAAAGAAGAATGAAAAATAATAATAAGATATGGAACATTAAATAAAAGAAACTTCCTATAAAAATTTTGCATCTTACCGTAAAAGATATTGGAAATCATGGAGGATAAATTTGATCATCAGTAAAAAGAACTATCACTTTGAACAAGATCGTGCTGATAACATGTTATAAAATAAAGAGAGAGATAAAGAAGAAAGAAAATATGGGAAGTAATAGAGAATTTATTTTATTGATCAATAGGATGATTACAATACTTTATCAAAGTCTTTAATTATAAGCATAACAAGTATATGTGAAAAATAAAATAAAATAAAATAAATAAAATAAAGAACACACAAATTTTACGTGGAAACCCTTTCGGGAAAAAAACCACGAGTAGAGGAGAAGAAAATTCACTATGTCGAAAAATTTGAATCAAATACAAGAGGAATAGACTATGTCTATTTATAGGCTTGCAAAGCCATATTCTAGTAGGATTGAAACACCTTATCCTAATCAATATAAAATAGATGGAGTTTAATAAGGTTTAAAAACCTTATTCTAAAATAAAATAAAAGAAGTCTAGTTCTATATGGATTTTACTTTTATTTTATTTAAATAAGAATTTGGGTCACTTAATTCTAACAATCTCCACATTGACACAAATTCTCAATAAACAAGTTCTTCATCGTGAACTTTCAATAAACAAGTTCTCCACCTCTTTCATAAAACCCCTTAAGGGTTTAACTTCAACAATGAACACCAACCAAGTCTAAGCAATACTCAAACTTGGTTATAGGAAGTGACTTAGTCATCATATCTACAGGATTTTCATGAGTACTAATTTTTCTCACAACAATATCACCACGAGTAATAATATGACGAACAAAATGATACCGAATATCAATGTGTTTTGTTCTCTCATGAAACATTTGATCTTTTGTAAGAAAGATGGCACTCTGACTGTCACAAAATACTGTGCTGATTTGAAGGTCTTCATTGAGTTCACTAAATAGTCCCTTCAACCAAATAGCTTCTTTACAAGCCTCAGTAATCGCCATGTACTCAGCTTCAGTGGTAGACAAAGTGACTGTAGTTTGCAAAGTGGCTTTCCAACTAATTGCACAACCTCTGATTGTAAAGACGTAACCTGTGAGAGATCTTCTTCTATCAAGGTCTCCAGCAAAATCAGCATCAACATACCCTATAACTCCATCTTTAGTTCTTTCAAACTGTAAACAAACATCAGTAGTGCCTCGTAAGTATCTTAAAATCCACTGAACTGCTTTCCAATGTTCTTTACCGGGATTTGCCATATATCTGCTAACTGCACTGACTGCATATGATAAATCTGGACGTGAACAAACCATAACATACATGAGAGATCCCACTACACTAGAGTATGGAACATGTGACATGTACTCAATCTCATCATCTGATTGAGGAGACAAGGCCGATGAAAGTCTGAAATGGGCTGCTAAAGGAGTACTAACAGGCTTAGCACTCTGCATATTGAACCTGCAAAGAACTTTCTCAATGTACCCCTTTTGACTTAGGTACAATTTACTTGCTTTTCTATCTCTGAGAATCTCCATACCAAGTATCTTCTTTGCTCGTCCTAAATCTTTCATCTCAAATTCTTCACTTAGTTGGGCTTTAACCTTTCTTATCTCCCCTTTATCTTTTGCTGCTATCAACATGTCATCAACATAAAGAAGTAGATACACAAAAGAACCATCATTGTTTTTCTTAAAGTAAACACAACTATCTAAACTACTTCTTTTGAAATCATGAGAAGTCATAAAGGAATCAAACCTCTTGTACCACTGTCTTGGTGACTGTTTCAATCCGTAAAGGGACTTTCTCAGCAAGCAAACATAGTCCTCTTTTTCTGAGACTATAAAACCCTCTGGTTGTTGCATGTAAATATCTTCCTCAAGTTCTCCATGCAGAAATGCAGTTTTTACATCTAACTGTTCAAGCTCCAAATCATGCATGGCCACAATACCAAGCAAAGCTCGAATCGAACTATGCTTAACAACTGGAGAGAACACATCTGTGAAGTCCACTCCTGGAATTTGACTGTAACCCTTTGCAACAAGCCTTGCTTTATATCTGGGTTCTTCAACTCCTAGAGTCCCTTCTTTCCATTTAAACACCCATTTACAACGAACAACCTTTTTACCTTTAGGAAGTTTCACAAGGTCCCATGTTTTGTTTTTGTGGAGTGATTCCATCTCTTCTTGCATAGCAAACATCCACTTTTCTGAGTCTTCACAGCTAACCGCCTCAGAATAATTAGATGGCTCTTAATTTGCATCTATATCTTCAGCCACATTTAAAGCATAAGCAACTAGATCAACCTCGACATATTTCTTTGGAGGTTTAATTTCTCTTCTAGTTCTATTTTTGGCGATAGAGTATTGTGGTGAAGAAGCAACTCTATTCTCAATTTTTGTTCTGGCTTGAGGAGTTGACTCTGTATTAATCTGATGCTCCACCTGCTTTTGATTTTCTTTATTGGAAGAGTCTTTAAGAGATAAGTTAGGTAGTATAGCAGCTTCATCAAAAATAACATCTCTGCTAATCACAACTTTTCTATTTTCAGGACACCATAACTTATACCCTTTTACACCAGCTTTATAACCAAGAAAAATGCATTTAATAGATCTCGGTTCCAATTTTCCATTATCAACATGAGCATACGTAGGACACCTAAAAATCTTTAAATCAGAATAATTAGCAGGATTACCAGACCATACCTCTTGTGGAGTCTTTTTCTCAATGGCAACGGATGGAGATCGGTTGATCAAAAAACATGCAGTAGAGGCTGCTTCTGCTCAAAATGCCTTCGGTAAGTTGGCATTTGACAACATACATCGAACCTTCTCCATGATCGTTCTGTTCATTCGTTTTGCAACGCCGTTTTGCTGTGGAGTATGACGAACTGTCAAGTGTCTCATGATCCCTTCTGACTTGCACAATCTATTAAACTTATCAGAACAAAACTCTAAGCCATTGTCTGTGCGGAGGTATTTTATCTGTTTTCCCTTCTGTTTTTCAATCATAATTTTCCAAGACTTAAATGCGGAAAACACATCATTTTTTTGCTTCAGGAAAAACGCCCAAACTTTTCTGGAAAAATCATCAATAAAGGTTAGCATATAATTAGCTCCACCTCTCGAAGGCACTCTAGATGGCCCCCACAGATTAGAATGAATATACTCCAACGTTCCCTTCCTGTTATGGATTCCTCTAGTGAATCGAACTCTCTTTTGCTTCCCAAAAACACAGTGCTCATAGAAATTCAGTTTGCAAATTCCTTGCCCATTAAAAAGTCCTCTTTTGCTTAATTCTGCCATGCCATTCTCACTCATATGCCCTAGGCGCATATACCAAAGTTTAGTAATATCATCATCTGGTAAGGAAGAGGAAGCGACAGCTGCATCACCAGTAACAGTAGAACCCTGTAAAACATATAACTTGGCAATCTTTCTCTGCCCTTTCATCACAACAAGGGACCATTTGGAAATATTTAAAACCCCACTTTCAGCTGTGTATCTGTACCCTTTTAAATCAAGAGTACTCAACGAAATTAAATTTCTTTTCAATTCTGCAACATGCCGTACGTCACTAAGTGTTCTGACAACTTTATCAAACATCTTAACTTTAATTGTTCCAACACCTGCGATTTTACATGAAGCATTATTTCCCATCAAAACAATGCCTTCAGATACTATTTCGTAAGTTGTAAACCAATCCCGATTGGGACTCATGTGGAAGGTGCAACCTGAATCAAGTATCCACTCCTCGCTTACTTTAGAATCATTGACAGAAGCGACTAGAAGTTCACCATTGCTGTAGTCTTCTACAACATCAGCTTCACCGAAATTTTCTGGTTGTTTTCCCTTTTGATTCGTAGCCTCCCTTTTAATCTTATTTTGTAGCTTATAGCACTCAGATTTAATGTGCCCTTTCTTCTTGCAGAAGTTACAAGTTTTACCTCTGTTTGAAGACTTCGATCTACCCTTAGATTTACCACGAGGATTCCGTTCCTGTGTCCTACCACGATCATCATCAGCATTCTGATCTTATCTCCGACGAACAATGAGACCCTCTCCCTGAGAGTCGGGTTTAACCACAAGATGCTTCATCTTATCATACGAGGTTAAAGAATCATAAACCTCATCAACTGTGAGAGACTCGCGGCTATATAAAATCGTGTCTCTAAAGGTTGAATAAGACGGGGGCAACGAACAAAGTAGAATCAACCCTAGATCTTCCTTATCATACTGAACCTCCATGGCCTCCAAGTTTGAGAGAATTTCTTTAAACACTGTTAAGTGTTCGTGTACAGACACACCTTCCTCCAAACGATGAGCATAAAGACGCTGCTTCATATGCAACTTGCTTGTTAGAGTTTTCGACATACATATTTGTTCTAGCCTCTTCTATAATGTAGCGGCAGTTTTCTCTTTCATCACATCCTGCAAAATTTCGTTGGACAAATGCAGATGTAATTGTGTTAATGCCTTTCGATCCTTACGTTTTTTCTCTTCATCTGTTAATGTCGAAGGCATCCTCCAGATCCATCTGTGCAAGAACTGCTTGCATATTAATTTGCCACAACGCAAATCTGGTGTTGCGATCCAACAGCGAAATTTCATACTTCAAAGACGCCATTACCGTGATCGAGATGAATAACCCAGAAGCTCTGATACCAATTTATGAAAAATAAAATAAAATAAAATAAAATAAAATAAAATAAAATAAATAAAGAACACACAAATTTTACGTGGAAACCCTTTTAGGAAAAAAACCACGGGCAGAGGAGAAGAAAATTCACTATATCGAAAAATTTGAATCAAATACAAGAGGAATAAACTATGTCTATTTATAGACTTGCAAAGCCATATTCTAGTAGGATTGAAACACCTTATCCTAATCAATATAAAATAGATAGAGTTTAATAAGGTTTAAAAACCTTATTCTAAAATAAAATAAAAGAAGTCTAGTTCTATATGGATTTTACTTTTATTTTATTTTCCATCGTATTTTATTTAAATAAGAATTTGGGTCACTTAATTCTAACATTATAAAAGAGGTAGAGATCTAATTTTAATAACTGATAGAGATTCAGTTAATAAGATATTCATAACAATTATAATGTTTTTAATAAATTAATAATTGATTTTTTATAAAATTACTTATAATAAAATTAGAAGGAAGATCATTTCAGAAATTTCCAAATTAAGGTAGGGAAACTGAAAAATTATAACCCATGACAGCGACAACTATAAATTGAAAAACTCTGAAGTGTTTCAATCTTTCTTCCCTTTTAACACTGAGAATATATCTCAGCAAAAACAGAGGAAAAGTAAATAATTTTTTTTAAAAGAAAACCCAAAGCCATGTCTAATAGGTATACTCACGGCAATAGACAAGACGGCGACAACAGAAATAATTTCCAAAAATCCCAGAAGAAATTCATCCCCAAAAATCAAAATCAAAATTCAAATTCAAATCCAAATCGAAATCGAAATCGAAATCGAAATCCAAACCCAAACCCTAATCCCACCTCCCTCTCTAATTCCATCAGGCAACCCCTTCCCAAACAGCACGATGCTCCGCCTTCCAGCAGCCGTCTTCGCATGGGAGAGAATGGGGATTGGGTGCCAAACAGAGCAACTCCATCCAGTCTCTCTAACGGGAATTTCGTAAATTACTTGCCACAAGATGAAGCCGTGGCGGCGGGCCTCAGCGCGGAGGAAGGAGGATTGGATCCAGTGGAATCACAGAGAGTTGTTGACCTCTTAAATAGAGAGTTGGCTTGCTTGCTTAAGCTCAGTCCCAGGGAATTCTGGAAGCAAGGTATTTTAACTGATATTTGATCGTGTTTTTATCCTTTTTAAATGCATTTACGGTTTTTTTTTCTCTCTCTCGAAGTCTTATTTATTGTGCTTGTTTGCCAGTGGCTGGCGACACTTCTTTGCATGAATTTTTGGACAGCTTCTTGCAATTTAGAAGCAGGTGGTACGATTTTCCTCATCGCGGTGTGAAAGGGATCGTAGCAGGGATTATTGTTGGAGAGTCTGAACTAAGCCGCCGTGTCTTCATGATGTTGTATCGAATGTAAGTTTGAAGTCTTATAACTCTTTCTTACATATTCACCCTTTTATCTGGTAAATTGCAATGGACCTTCTTGCTATTTTAGATCTTCAAATCGGGACCCTGGTGCTAGAGCTGTCGATAGCCTTAGTGTCAACGACCATGCAGGTAGGTTGTCTCTTTTCCTTGTCTTCTTGTTGGAGGATGAATGTATTTTAGTCTGGTCACATGTGCTGCTCAATCTTTATCCCCAAAATTGTTGTTAAATTTCTATGTATAAGAGTATTTTATATGCACATTTTTTTCACTAATTCTTCCTGTAGTCATCTTGCAGGAGAAGAAATTGCTTGACTTGCCCAAGTTGTTGGACATATGCGCTATTTATGGTCATGAAAATGATGATCTGACTAAATTGCTGGTAAGCCTTCTTTTGTACAAAGTGATTGAAGACTTGATTTCTTTTCTTTACATGTTTTTAACCTTTTTAAGGCTTATATTTGAGCTAGTGTTTTGAAGGCAATCTGTTTTAATTCCCGCTGCAAGTAACTCTTCTTAACTAAGAATTTACTGCTTTCTTTTCATTACAGTTAGATTTTTGCTTGATAAGCTTCAAATCCATTATTGTCAAAAGGAGATGTTTTAATTTATTGATCCTGGAGATGCCTCTAATGGTCACCTAGAAATTTCAAATTGCAGTAAAACCTTTCAGAGTCAAACAAGGCATATCAAAACGGTTTAGATAAAAATTACTTCCTATGGTTTCTAATTTATGTAATCATATTAAATAGCTAAATTGCAAATTGGCCACGGACTTTTCCACCTTAAATTCATTCTTCTAGGATGTAAAGTGCTGCATGTCTATACACTTTTATTTCAAAGTATTCTGTATCTCATAGTTGTGCAAGGTAGGAGATTTCCTTGAATGCGTCAAGCGAGTCCCCTTCCTGCTCTTATTCAGGTCTGTCCTCTCTCTCTCCTGGTCTTTCTCACACTTGATTTATTTTCAGATTTCAAATGCTCTGAAAGCTCAGCCTACAATCCATGATAATCTGACTGGGGTATTGTCTCATTTCTTGAGTATTGTTCACACAATGCATGAACGCTGCAGCACATCTTTGGAGGTACTTTGTAATCTGCTTTGAGTCTTGAACAGTTTTTTCCTTGTCTGAGTGATATGTTTGACAGTTTGTGCATTTCTGTTAGTTTCTCCCTTTATCTGTAGCTTTGCTTAGTGATGACACTCACAATTGCTTTCTTATGTGTTGCTAATACTGGATAGGTCCTTCTCTCTTCTGGAAATCATGGGGATCATGGATTTTATCGGCTTCATACTGACTTTTTGGAGGTTTGTTGTTGTTATTGCTTTTATCATGCACTGAACTCACAGTTGGAAGATATTATGGCATTGTATTTTATTTTTAGGCATGATTTTCACCTGGAAAAAGAAAACAGATGCCCAGTATGTGTATTTTGAACAAAATAATTTTCATTTTATCTCAATATGAATAAACAAACATTTATAAATCCAGAGTATCACAGACATGTGTCAAGAAGGGGTGGAGAACTTGCCAAAACAGGAGTTGTAGTATTATAGGATGACCTCCTGAATCAGTGGCTTATTCCTATCTCAAGTTGATTTTCTCTGCGTCTAGAGGAGCTTTAAAATTATTTGATTACTTCTTGCGACAGGTGATGGACTTTATTAATGATGCCATTGTATCCATGGATGCTTTTATTACCGCGTACAGACCTGCAGCTGTTTTTTTCTCTTGCCCTGTTGAAATGAGGTACCTCTTTTATTACTGGAATTTCTATTCTATATGAAGTACGCTTTTCTTATTCATGCAGTAAGAACCGTGGATGTTGTAAGAAATTTTATGGTTGTGAGTAGATATTTGCACTGGACTTAACCTAACTGATTGTGGATCATAACTACTCTATGTTGTTATTGTCTTAATCCTTTTCTTTTGTTATTATGTGGGGAATTTCTTTGTGGATGTGTCCCATCTTTCCCTTTTTCCTTGTAAATTATACAGGAAGTTATGCTTTGATGCGATTTTAATATAAAACTTCTCTATCTATGCAGTTATGGAAATGAAGAATTGCTCACAGCTCTTTCACGTCTGCATGACAATTTACTTCCATCTTTGCAGCGAGGTTTTCAAATCAGTACTAAATCAGGAGAATTCACAATGCTAACAGATATTGCTATAAGTTTGAAGATGTTATCTTTGAGAATAGTTGAACTTGGTTGGAAACTATTAGATATTTGCTATCTTAGTGATGAAGTGTTTTTGGATGGACATCCTATTCCAACTGCATCAAAGATGTTTCCAGCCACAGTGGAAGATCCATTTATAAGAGCAGATATTTTAGTTCAAACTCTTAGGGAGATAAATGGAGTTTCATTGCAAAGTCTGGAGAACGAGAAACAAGATACTTTCCTTAAGAGTGTTGAAAAGAATTGCAATATAATGAGCAAACTTGAGAATTTGCAGAATACTGGTCAGTGCATTAATTAAAATCATTCCTTTACTTAAAGATTGAGATACTTCCGTTATAATCAATTTCTAATTCTATATACTACAATGGGAGGAATATTGGGGAAGAGAGAAGAAGGAACTTAAAATAGGCTTAGGTGCCTCTCCCCATAACGCTGGTAACAACCTTGCTGAAAACTGCTTAGATGTCAGCCTTAATGCCCATTTGGGAATCAGCAACATATATTTCCTTTTTTAAGTCTATGAATATGGTAATCATATTACAGTGTTATTTATTTTGTTTCTCATTGCAGTTATAAATTGTGCACTTTAGATGGAATGGCGTATATCTATTGTTATCTGATTAGAAGGACAATCATTATCTGAATACATGGTGGAGAGTGATTTATGTATTGCTGTAATAGTTGTGAACTGGGGCTTTTTCTTTTCTGAAGTCATATAATCATTAAACTTTTGCAGTGGAGGATGTCAATAGTTCACCAATCCTTCATTATTCTTGTTCGTTCATAAATGTGCTTGCACTCCTATACAGTAATTTGTATTTGACAACTTTTGTGCAGGGTGGATATTCATGGATGATGAACAGTTTCAGTATCTATCTGGGATTATGACGTTTTCAACAAAGGGCATTGCTAAAGAGCAAACCCCTAAACCCCCCATGTCAGCCCCGGCGACAAGCAGCAAGGTACAGATGGATGAAGATGCAGCAATTATGCAATCAAAAATCAGCCAAGTTAAAGATCTCTTTCCTGATTATGGCAAAGGGTTTATAGCTGCATGCCTTGAAGTTTATAACCAGAATCCAGAAGAGGTTATTCAGAGGATTCTTGAGGGAACACTTCATGAAGATCTGCTGGCCTTGGACACTTCCCTGGAGACAATGCCAGTGCCCAAGTCTGCTTCAACCCTGAGCAGGAATGATAAAGGGAAAGGGAAAATGGTTGATGCTGATAAAGGGAAAGGGAAACTGGTTGACACCATAGCGGTATCCTCAACCACAACTGTACCGGTAGTTAACAGACAACCAGTTGAAGGTCCATCTGTTTCATCCTCATCTACAGTTGGGAGGTTTATTAGGAAGTCTAAAGATGACTCGCCCGATTCTGCTACTCTTGATAGCAGAGATGAAAACGATTCATTAAGAAAAGTTGCTTTGATTTCTCAGTACGAGTATGAAGATGAGTATGATGACTCTTTCGACGACCTAGGTCTAAGTGTTGCAGAGTCAGGGGTGGAGGAAACTGAAATATTAAGTGACAAACTCATCTCGAACTTTGGAAAGAGTCAACCTGAAAGTTCTGGTCAAACTATGCCTAGTTCAAAGTGGGGCTCAAGACAGAAACCCCAATACTATGTCAAGGATGGTAAGAATTATAGTTATAAGGTTGCAGGTTCAGTTGCAGTTGCAAATGCCAATGAAGCCTCATTAGTAACCCAAGCTCAGGAGGAATTAATACATCGCCTTGGACGCGGTGGCAACCTTCCCCTTGGTGCAGTTAAGAAGCTGGTGGAGCATGAGGAGCAAACCAACCAGCCTGATGTTTCTGAAACAGGAAGGAGGGAACATACAAGGAACCCTAGGGGCAGAGGAAGAAGGGGAGGAGGAAGACAAAGAGAGTCGCAGGCGGAGCAAGAAAACCTGCCCGACAACACTGAAGCTGAAGAGAGAGGGAATGTAGGAAATCATCGGGGCAGGGGAAGAAGGGGTAGTGGCAGGCATAATAATTACAGGAAGGATAGGGCCATGAATAAGCATTTCTCTGGATTGACTGGTTTTTAGACACACATGAGACAGAGATACCCATTCCTATTCAAAGGGACCCTTATTTCATACACAACTTTCCTTGAAATCTATTTCAAGAATTGTAAGTACTTCTCTTTTGAGTTGCATTTTACGCAGGCAGTTGAGAATTCAAAATCTACATGTAAGTTCACCCCTTCACTTTGGATAAATTTTTTGTTTACTTATCGAATTCCATCTTTTCATGGAGGTTGATTCAGATTTCAGAGTATAGTTGCCCCGCATGATGATTTGTGTACTTATGTAGTGTTAGTATATTTTTGTCATTTAAAATATTTTAATATTTTAATATTTATATAAATTTGAACATTTGATTATTTGTTTTTATATAAATTTTGAAATGTTGAAATATTCCTATTTGTCATATTTCATAGGCTTAGCACACAATTTTGCTTTTGAACTTGACCACTTTTCTTATCTGATGTTTAAAAGAATATCTGACACAAGTTGGAATACAAAATTCAGTAATTGCAAAAATGTAAAAGAAGTTAGAAACCATACCAACCAATTCAAAAATAACCCATCAAACATAAAGACGTATTTAAGCACAATTCAGTATACGAAATTATTCATTAAACATAACAAAAAAAAAGGTCAGAAACCATATCAATCACAACAATTAAAAAATAAACCATTAAACAGAGTCATGTATTTAAGCACGGCTCAGTATAGGAAAATATTCATCCAGCATAAAAAAAAAAAGAGTCAGAAACCATACCAACTATTAAACATAACAGAAAAGTTGGAAATCATAAAAAACCATTAAACATAACAGTAAACATATTGAGTGTTGCAACCAATAAAACATCAAACAGGGGCAAAACAAGTGACAAGTGAACTTCAAAAAGGCCAACAATATACAAATTAAATGTTCTGCGTATAAATGTTAAAACATGATTAAATAAGCATTTCCATTCATTAATAAACATCTCTTCCAACTTGCCCTGCATTAAACAAAAATTTTGCAAGTTAGTGAACATCAAGGAATTGTAATAATTAATGATAAATATTCAAATAGCAACTTCATACTTTCTGCTTATCACTGATGACTGTGATGCCCTTCTCTTAGTCCAAGATTAATCTTGGAGTTATTAAGGAGCCAAGCCCAAGTCTTCTGTTCTCACCCTCCATAACTGTCCAAACTAATGAAAATATCTGGTTTTTTCCATCTTTCCCAACAGCAGCGAGTATTTCCCCCTTGAATGACCCCAAGCAATAGATCATCTACCCCAACAGCTTGTTCTTCACTTTCTCCCTAAATGTTTCAAACTTCTTAAATATGCTCCTTATCTCTTCATCCTCATCATCCAAACCAAGACAAAGTAATATTCAAATATCTCTTCTAAGTCTTGTCTCTACTTCATTATCTACCCTATGTGCCCCATTAACATCATGACTATTTTCTTCTTTTGCCCCACTTTCCTCTCTAACCCTATTTGACCATTAATACCATTGGTCTCATTTAACCCTTAAGGATCACTATGACCATCAGTAGTATTTAACCATTGGGGACCATTCATTAATTAATGATGGACCGATAGAAAAGTTAGGTATACTTGCAGCTTGTTCAACGTAAATATGAATGACACCAACACTGGTTAAATGGTTAACAAAAGTTATAAAAGCTCTTCATTACTGGGCACACAAAGCCTCAGTCACTGCATAAGGACTATTGTGTGCCTCTTTAAGTATCATCTATTGAAGCTCTTCATTACTGGGCACACAAAACCTTCCACAGAAACAGAGCACCCCTTCATTATTAAGTGCGAAGTCAACTCGCATTCCTTGTTCCACTTGGCAAACCTTATTCGCTAACTCCTCATCAGTAACTTGCTTCATCTTAATCTGCTATGACAATGTTGGTCTTACTTGCCATTCCGTGAGTAGACCCCTATCACTCATCACACCTAGTTGCATGAACATATATCATAGCTCACTCACAGACTTCTTACTCAAATCATCTGCTACAACATTTGCCTTACCAGGGTGATACTCTATCACACAGTTGTAGTTCTTCAGTAGCTCGATCCACCTTCTTTGTTGTAGATTCAATTATTTCTGTAAAACTAAATACTTGAGATTTTTGTGATCAATGTAGATGGTACATTTCTCACCATACAAGTAGTGTCACCAAATCTTCAGTGCGAACACCACTACTGCCAGCTCCAAGTTGTGGGTTAGGTAGTAACACTCATGAACCTTCAGTCATTTGGAAGCATAAGCTACCACTTTCCCTTTTTGTATCAGTATGCATCATGCCTTGTGTGAGAGGTGTTGTGTAACACCCCTTACCCGTATTCAACGTCGGAACAGGATACGAGGCATTACCGGACTTACATCACAAACAAACATACAAATCGAGTCATAAATTTGTTTCCAAATTTAAAACTATTTTTATTCAATCATAAAGTCCCTAATACGAGTCTATGAGGCCCAAAACATGCTTTGGAAGTGGTTCGGGACTAAACTGATAACTCAAAAATTTTTACAAAACTTAGAAACTTTTTACTATGAACAGGGGTCACACGCCTGTGTGGTTTGGGACATACCCGCGTGGGCAAGCAATGTGGTCACAGACGCCCGTGTCCCTAAGCCGTGTAACTCTCTGTTTTGCAAAGCATAAACAAATTGAGGCTACACAGCCAAGTCACACGCTCGTGTGCTAGACATTATGGTTAACTAATTTTCATAAAATAGGTGCAAACTTCACACGGTTGGGACATACGCCCTGAGGCCGAGTCCCTCACACGGCTTAGACCCACGCCTGTGTCTCTTCCCGTGTGCTCAATTCTGAGTATTCTATTTCTCAAAATTAAGGTGCAGGGGACACACAGCTGAAACACATGCCCATGGGGCAGACCGTGTGTCACACACAGTCTAGATACACGTCTGTGTGTCTACCCATGTAGACAAAATAAAGGCTATTTACCAAGCCATTTGTCACCCTCATTTCCACCTACACACACACAAGTTCAATGGCATAAATCATGGTATACTTAGGCAACCAAAACATCAAACATCAAGTTTATAACATATCATTTCGTTTTCACACATAACATACTTACAACATCATATTCTACCAAGCCAAACCATACCAAATTCACATCCACAAGTACCAACACAAATACTTTTATCATGCATAATTCTTCTTAGATTTCCTAGCATACCAATGAGCCAATCTCAACCATTCAAAAACAAAACCATTAAGTCATAATCAACCATTCACCAATCATTTATAGACCATATCATAAAAGAGATATTTGCAAATGTACGAATATACTTAAGCTTACAACCAATTTAATAAAAATGAGCCAATTTACTTGGCCAAATACTAAATCAAGCCTTTGACAATCACAAACCAATACATTTGGCAAAAATCATAATAACACATATAACAAAATGACCAAGTCCCTATACATGCCATATACTCTAAATGTTTAAGATCATCGATACCCAAAATGACAATTTGATAGTGTGATGCAATCTCCGACGATCTCTAATCCGAGCTAGCTTGGTGACACTATAAAACATGAAAAGTAAAACGGAGTAAGCTATATAGCTTAGCATGCTCGTATGAAGAAATAAGCTAATATTACCATGCATATAACATTCAAGTAACATAATATAAGATAATGCATTTTACCATAATCTAATGATCATAATTCATTTCCATCACAAACTTACCTTGAAATCGTCATTTCAAAAATTATTAATCATAAGCTTTAAGTACATACCTGTACCACATCGTAATAATTTCATACTTATTCTCATCTTTGTTGTACCCAATAAACCATTCGAAATAATAATATCAAATACTCGGGAAACCTTGCACACAAGGTGCCGCATATGTAGCCATTGCTACCTCTATCTTATAACACATATATGCTCGCTCTCGAGCCATTAACGGGCCTGCTTACATAAGCTGTCAGATAAGATGTAGCTACTCGGTGCTACTCACACAAGTTTTCAAGTAACCGCAACATATGCCGGTATACTCAGCCACCGGTAGGACGTACAGGATCAGCACACGGATCACATAACGTAAAACCCTGTGACATGTCACTTGTATCCCAATCATTCCTAAAGTTCAATTGAGATTTCTCGCTTGCCGAAACATTGTCGAACCTGTCCATAGAGTCATTTACACAATTCATGAAGTATTAAAGCATTTAAAATACAATTATAATAAAGCTTATTTAACATACGAACTTACCTCAGTTTCAAAAATAGTAAAAGGATCTATTCGTCAATTATTTTATTTTTCCCCCGATCTATACCCGAACTTTGTTTTTCTTGATCTATAATATCATATTTAAGTTATTTAATCATCACATTATTCAATATAGTCCAAAAACAGATTACGACAAAAATTACATTTTTGCCCCTAACTTTTTAACCTTTTACAATTTAGTCCCTAGGCTCGTAAAATGAATTTCTTTCGATTTCATCATAACCCAAGCCTAGTCGAATATTATTTGTACTCATAACAACCCACATTTTTCATTTATTCACACTTTTCTACACATTTTATAGACTTTTTCAAATAAGTCCTTATTTAACATTTTTATCGAAAATCACTTTACAAACGTTGTTTAACTAACAGCGAACATGCATTTTCTACCATCATACATCAAAATAAAAACATATTCAGCATGGGTAAAATTTTAGACTTTAACTTTCTTTCAAATTAGTCATTGAAATAGCTAAATCAAGTTACAACGATCTCAAAAATATGAAAATCATTAAAAATGGGATAAGAACAGACTCACAATCGAGCTTGAAAGCTTTGCCAAACCCTAGCTATGTTTTCTCTTGCAGTTTTTGGATATAGGGGAATAAATTGAAGAAGATGGATACTTTTATTTGTTAATTTTATCTTTATTTACCAAATTACTAAAATACCCTTAATGCATAACTTTGAAATTTCACCTAACCATGTCCATTTTTGTCCATCCTAAGGTATAATGGTCTAATTGCCATTTAAGGACCTCCAATTTAAAATTTCATAGCAATTAGACACCTTTCACTTGGAGAACTCAAATTTTGCACCTATTGCAATTTAGTCCTTCTAGTCAAATTGAGCAGTCAATCGATTAATTTTCCTAACGAAATTTTCATACAATTATTCTATCATGCTATTGACCTTAAAGAAATAATAAAATAAATATTTCTACTTCTGACTTGTGGTCCCGAAACCACTATTTCGATTTGACCCTAAAATGGCCTGTTACACGTCGCTATAAACCACAAACTCTTTTCAAGATACTGCTTGTGTCAACGATATTGGTTGTGTCAGCATAGATGCTTTGGCGAGGATCTCCTTTAGCTTATCGAAGCTTTTTTGTCTTTCATCTGTCCAGGTGAACTCCTCTTTCTTCTGGAGCAACTTTGTTAAGGGTGTTGTTATACTGGTGAACCCTTCAACAAATCTGCAAGAGTACCTTGTGAGCCCCAAAAATCTTTGCACTTCTATCACGTTTCTCAACGATCCCCACTACACAACGGCTTTGATCTTCTATGGGTCTATGCGAACCCCTTTAGCTAAAATAATGTACTCAAAACCGCAATTTCTTCTAGCCAAAACTCACACTTACTGTACTTTGTGAACAACTGCTTCTTTCACAGAATCTGCAAAGCAGTTTGCGGATGGGTGTCTTACTCTTCCTCAATTCGTTAGTACATCAGGATATTGTCAATGAATACAACTACACACCTATCCAAGTATTCATGAAATACTCAGTTCATTAGGTTCGTGTAACACCCCTACCCCTTATCCATTGTCGAAATAGGGTTATGGAGCATTACCAGACTTATTACAATAACGAACATACATATCTCATATAAACTCCATTCCAAATAAAAATCATTCACAATCATTCACAACGTCTCTAATACGAGCCTACGAGGCCCAAATCATGCATTAAGAGTGGTTCGGGACTAAACTGACATCTTAAGAAATTTTTGGAACACTTAGAAAATTTTACAAAATACAGGGGACACATGCCCGTGTCACAGGCCGTGTGGACATTCAAAATGGGATCACATGGCCGTGTCCCAGCCCGTGTCCGACCCTGTATAACTCTCTAACTTGGGTCACACGTCCAACACACACGCCCGTGTGACTAGCCCGTGTGCCTTCGAAATGGCCTCACACGCCCGTATGCCATGTCGTGTGCTAGGTCGTGCCAAACCTGTAGCGTATACTGACTTATGCCACACGACCAAGTCACATGCTTGTGTCCTGGGCCATGTGGAGCATACTGACTTGATTTCTAATTAAACACCAGGGGACACATGGTCGTGTCACCTGACCGTGTGTCACACACGGCTGAGACATGACCGTGTGGACAAAAATAGGCTATTTACCAAGTCATCTTTCTCACCCAAATTGCTTTCACCTACACTAAACCAAAAGACATATAACATGGCATAAATGGGCATTCAAACCAATCTCAACCAAGCCTAATCCATGCTAAATCCATACCATTAATCACAAGATACACAAGTATCACAATAAGCCATTGAATTTCATGCCAAAATTCACATTCTCAAATCATCAATATGGTCACTTTCATCTATGCATCACTTTACCTATAACCACATGCATACCAATATCATATTCAACCATTTGATACTCCAAATACCTATTCACAACAAGCATATATGTAACATCCCGTTTTTAGTCAAATCAGAATAGTGGTTTTGGGACCATAAATCTGAAGTCAAAATAATTATTTTATTATTATTTTAATGTCTATAGCATGAGAATGTGATTGTGTGAAAATTTCGTTAAGAAATTTTATTTTTTGAATGCTTAATTCGATGAAAAGGACTAATCGCGTAAAGTGTAAAACTTATGTTCTATTAGTTAAAGGTATTAAATGGCTATAAAATTAATTAGTGGAGGCCCTTATGTAGTGGCTAGTCCATTGCTAATGTTAATGGACATTTATGGGCTTAAAATGGATGTTTAAAATGATTATATAACAAGGTTAATTGTGTAATTTGGTAATTAAGGTAAATTAAATAAAAACAACAAATTGTATCATCTTTTAGTCACCTTCTTCCACCAAATTTTGGATGAAAAAAATCCATTTCCATGGTTTCAACATTTAGCCACTTCATGGTTTAATTGTAAGTCTGTTTTTGTTAAGTTTTTAATGATTTTTATGTTTTTGAGATCGTTGCAGCTTAGTCTAGCTAGCCTAGGGACTATTTTGTGAAACTGTTAAAGGTTTAGGGTTTTTCCATTGATGAATGTTGGTTTATTTTGATGTTTGATTATAGAAAATGCATGCTTGTTGTTAGATAAACAACATTTGAGAAATGTTGAAATTTTATGGTTAAATTGTGAAATAAATAAAAAATGTGGGCTACTAGGGACCTAATTGAAATTTGGCTGGCATGGGTTTAGGTTGAATTGCATGAATTTGCATTTTTATGAAATAAGGACTAAATTGTGAAAATGTGAAATATTAGGGGCAAAAATGTTAAGTTGCCTTAATGTGTATTTTGGACTAAATTGAATAGAGAGATTATTAAATAAGTTAATTTTGGTTACATTTAGATCAAGAAAAGTAAAATACAAATTTAGATTGAGGAAAGAACAAGGTTTCAGATTAATCGACTCATGTCACCGTTTTTGCATTCGAGGTACCTTCGTATGTAATAAGCATTATTATATTTGTGTTTAAAATGCATTGATATTGCATTAATTGTGAAAATGAACTTGCAGACATATTTGACGACAATTTGGCAAATGAGAAATTCCGGTTGAACCTTAGCAATAGATTAGGATACAAATGACATGTCATTAAATGTTATGTGATTTGGGTGCTGGTCCGTACATCTTACCAGTGGTTGAGTTATCCGGCATGTGTTATGGATACTCGTCAGCTTGTGTGAGTAGCACCATGTAGCTTCGTCATGACCGTCAGCTTGTGTGAGCTGACCCGTTGATGGCTCGAAAGTGAGCATTATATTGTGATACGAGATTGAGATAACTCCGGCTATATATGTGGCACTTAGGGTGCGAGATTCCCAAGTATCCAATTATATTTTCAATGGTTCAACAGGTATATCGAAGATATGAAATGGTGAGAAATAGATAAGTAACAGTACAGGTATGTACGAAAACTATATGAGCATCGAATTTATGAAAGCTATAAGTTTATGGCTATATATGTGATTGAATAAAAGTTAACATTTTGATTAAAGGTTTTGTAATATATATATTGTTCATATTATTTGATTACTGAATAATTGATGAGTTTGCTTATTAATTCATACAAGCTTACTAAGCTTTAGAGCTTACTTTGTTTAATTTTCCATGTTTTATAGTGATATCAAGCTTGCTCGGATTGAAGAATCATCGGAGACTTCATCACACTATCCAACTATCACTTTGGTACTTTTGAACTTAAGTATTTTGAGTATATGGAATGTATAGAGACTTTGGTCTTGTTGGTATTTGTGTTGTTAATGAATGTATTCATTTGAAATGGCTTGTAAATATTAAGAGTTTGGTTTAGTACATAGCCATGAGAGTTGGCTTAATTTGGTTGGTTTGGTTGTGTATATATATATGTGTGCATATGGCTTGCATTGTGAGTTTGTTGATGGATATGTAATGCTAGATGGTATTTGGTAATTATGGGTACTAAATGGTTGAGAATTGAATTTTGTATGTTTGTAAGATTAGGCTAAATGATGCATGTTTGAAAGTTATTATATTGTTGATTTGAGATTATGAGTTTTGGTATGAAATTAAATGGAACATTGTGGTATTGATGTGTTTTGTATTGGTTGATATTGAAATGGTATGAATTATGCTTGATTGACATTGGTTGAATGTCTAATTATGCCATGTTTTTGTGCCAATTGGGTTGGTTTAGGTTTGTGCAAGTTTGGGTAGTGAAATGGCTTGGTAAATAGCCTATTTTTTTGTCCACATGGGTAGAGACACGAGCATGTGTCTCATCCATGTGTGACACATAGTCAGGTTACATGACCGTGTGTCCCCTGGTGTTGAAATAGCAATCATGTCAGTATGCTCCACATGGCCCAGCACACGGGCGTGTGACTTGGCTGTGTGGCTTTAGTCAGTATATCCTACAGGTTTGGCACGGCCTAGCACATGGCCTAACACACGGGCGTGTGTTGCCATTTCTTAGGGCTTACGGGCTAGCCACACAGGCATGTGTGTTGGCCCTATGACCCAAGTCAGAGAGTTACACGGGGTTGGACACTGGCTGGAACATGGCCATGTGATCCCTTTTCAAATGTCCATATGGCCTAAGGCATGGGCGTGTCTTTAGCCGTGTGAGACACACGGTCTAGCCACATGGGTGTGTGTCCCCTGTAATTTGGAAAATTTTCTAAGTTTTGTAAAAATTTCTTGAGTTACCAATTTAGTCCCAAACCACATCTTAAGCATGGTTTGGGCCTCATAGGCTCGTATTAGGGACGATGTGATGATGTGAATGATATTGAATGATTACTTGAAATTTGAAAATGTATGTGAAATAAATGTTTAATTGTTATATAAGTTTGGTAATTCTCCGTAACCTTATTCCGGCGTTGAATACAGGTAAGGGGTGTTACAATATAAATGGAAATTATACAAAACATATCAAAAGGCCTTTTTCACATATATACATACATCACCAAACATGCCAAAATAAGCCAAATCACATAGCTATACGCATAACAAACCATTCATCATTTACAAGCCAACTCAAATGGCTAAATCCATTACTAACTTATACCAAAATAACCATAACTCCTATACATGCCATATAACCAAATACATAAGTTCAAAAGTACCAAAGTGATAGCTTGATAGTGTGATGCAATCTTCGACTACTCCCAATCTGAGCTAGCTTCGATAAACACTATAAAACACGAAAAAGTAAACAGAGTAAGCTATAAAGCTTAGTAAGCTCATATGAAAAGCAAGTAAAACTTACCAACCAACAGTTCAATAACATAAACATCAAATAATGCAATTCAAATTTGATCCAAAACTTAACACATACATTCAATCCAAAGATTAAACAGAATTTCCATCAATTTCTTTGATTTGATGATTGTATAGTTCACGTACATACCTGTACAAGCTCGTATCAACCTCATACTTATTCATATCATTGATATACCCATTGAACCATTTGGAATACTATCAGATGCTCGAGAATCTCTTACCTTAAGTGTCAATACATAGCCGAAGTTATCTCAATCTCATATCTCATATAATGCTCACTCTCGAGCTATCAACGGGTCTGCTCACACAAGATGATGGTCATGACGTAGCTACACAGTGCTGCTCACACAAGCTGATGGTCATGACGTAGCTACACAGTGCTGCTCACACAAGCTGATGAGAATCCGCAACACATGTCAGATAACTCATCCACTGGTAGGATGTACAGACCAACACCCAAAAAACATAACCCCTAATGACATGTCATTCGTATCCTAATCTATTCCTAAGGTTCAACCGGGATTTCTCATTGCCGAATCTTCGTCGAACATTTCCGTATAATCATATTCATTAACAATTCAGATATAAAGCATTTAAAACAAAATTACAATATTGCTTATTAACATATGAACTTACCTCGATTGCAAAAACGACGAAATAGATCGATTAGTCCAAAACTTTGTTTTCCCCCCGATCTAGATCCGAACTTCGTTATTCTTGATCTATATGTAATCAAATTTAGCTTATTTAATTTTCATTCTATTCAATTTAACCCATAAAGCATATATGGAAACTTTACACTTTTATCCATAATATTTCAACATTTTTTCAATTTAGTCCTTAGGTCATAAAAACACAAATTCATGCAATTAGGTCCCTACCCATGCAAGCCGAATTTCTCTTATTACCATAGCAGCCCATATTTTTCATTTATTTCATAATTTAACCACAAAATTTTCACATTTCACAAATAAATTCCTAATTGACAATTTTACCAAAAATCACTTTAAAAATGTTGTTTATTTAACAACAACCATACATTTTCTATCATCAAACATCAAAATACATATACATTCATCAATGAAAAACCCTAAACCTTTAACGGTTTTGCAAATTAGTCCCTGGGCTAGCTAGGTTAAGTTACAACTCCAAAAACATAGAAATCATTAAAAACGAGATTCAAAACGTATCATGCATGTAGAAAAATAAAAAAACCGAAGCTCCCTTCTCCAAAAATGACTATTTCAGTTGTAGAAAGATGAAATGAGAAAGATGATAGCCATTTTCTTTTCTTTTTCTTTACTAAACATTTAATTAATTATCAATTTACTAAATTAACCTTTAAAACTTATTAATATTTCAACAAAACCTATCTCATAAATGTGCACTAACACATCAATGGTCTAATTACCACTTAAGGACCTTTACTTTAAAGTTCTATAGCTGTTAGACACCTTTAGCTATTAGAATACCACTTTTGCACTTTACGCGATTTAGATTTTTTTTATCAAATTGAGCATTCAAACGATAAAAGTTCTTAACGAAATTTTCACACAATCATACTATCATACAGTAGAAATTAAAATAATAATAAATTAAATATTTTTACCTCAGATTTATGGTCTCGAAACCATTGTTTCGATTTGAATAAAAACGGGTTATTACAACTCTCCCCTCTTAGGAATTTTCGTCCTCAAAAATATTACCAGAAAACTGTTTCCTCATAGCTTCCTCAGGTTCCCATGTAGCTTCTTCGATATTGTGACATTGCCATAGAACCTTCACTAAAGCTATGCTCTTATTTTTCAATTATTTAATCTCTCAAGCCAGAATTCTGGCCGGTTCTTTGTTATACATCATATCAGGCTGAATTTCAATCTCTGTAGAAGAAATTAAGTGTGATGGATCTGCTCTATATCAACACAACATCGAAACATGAAACACATTGTGGATCTTTTCTAATTCTAACGGTAAAGCTAGTTGATATGCCACTGACCCTATTCTCTCAATGATCACATACGGCCAGATAAGTCACGGACTTAATTTTCCTTTGCAACCAAAACAAAAAATTTTCTTCAACAGAGATACTTTAAAAAATACTCTGTCACCGATTTGAAATTCAATGTTTTTATGTTTCAAATCCGTATACGATTTTTTTCGATCTAAAGCTACTTTTAAACTATCATGAATTACTTTTACTTTATCTTCGGTCTCTCTAACCAGATCAACCCTGTGAATCTTATTCTTACTAAGCTCTGTCCAGTACAATGGAGTTCGGCGTTTTCGACCATACAAAGCTTCATACGATGCCATCTTTATGCTCAATTGAAAACTGTTGTTATACGCGAATTCAGCCAAAGGTAAATATTTCTCCCAGTTGCCTTCAAACTCTAAAACACAGCAACGAAGCATATCTTTGAGAATTTGAATTACTCTCTTAGACTGACCATCGGTTTGTGGATGAAATGCAGTACTAAAGTGCAACCGTGTACTTAAAGCTTCTTGCAATTTCTTCCAAAACAACAATGTGAACCTCGGATCTCTATTCGGAATAATAGAAATTGGCACCTCGTGCAATCTAACGATCTCAAAGATGTACAGCTCAGCTAGTCTATCAAGCGAAAGTCTGTACGTACTGGAATGAAGTGTGCAGACTTTTTCAGTCGATCAACGACAACCCAAATAACGTCTTTCTTTTTCAGAGATAGGGGTAATCTTGATACGAAATCCATCGTAACTCTATCGCATTTCCACTTTGGTATCATCACTGGCTGTAGTAGTCCCGAAGACACTTGATGTTCGACTTTCACTTGTTGACAAACTAAACATTTTGAGACAAACTCTGAAATGTCTCATTTCATGCCCGGCCACTAGTACAACTATTTCAAATCATTGTACATTTTTGTACTCCCCGGATGAACTGATAAACAACCACTGTAGGCTTCATGTAAAATCTTCTGAATAAGCTCTGAGTTTTTCAGTACACAAATTCTACCTCGGAACATTAAACAATCATCGGATCCGATCTGATACTCTGAATCAGTAATCAACTCACACTGTACTCTTGTAGCTTGCAATTCATTATCACATTTTTTAGCTTCACAAATTTGCTAAAGAAATAATGGTTTAGCTTTTAACTCAGCTAAAAATTGAACCGTCATCAGATAAGGTTAATTTTGTGTTCATCGCCCATAAAGCAAACAAATATTTTCTATTCAGAGCATCAATGATCACATTCACTTTTCCCGGATGATAATCAATTATTAATTCATAGTCTTTCAACAAGTTGAGCCATCTTCGTTATCGCAAATTCAAATCTTTTTGAGATATTAAATACTTCAAGCTTTTGTGATCGGTAAAGATATGACACTTCTCACTGAATAATTGATGTCGCCAAATTTTCAATGCAAATACAATAGCAACCAACTTTAAGTCATGTATCAGATAATTTTTTTCATGCAGTTTTAACTGTCTAGAAGCATAAGCTATCACTTTGCCCTCTTGCATCAAAGCACATCCCAAACCGTTTAATGATGCGTCGCTGAAAATTACAAACTCTTTACTCGATTCAGGTTGAACTAAAACTGGTGCCTCAATTAACAATGCTTTCAACTGTTCAAAACTCTATCGGCATTTCTCGGACCATTCAAACTTCACATCTTTCTGTAACAATTGAGTCATTGGTGTAGCAATCATTGAAAATCCTTTTACAAAACGCCAATAGTAGCCAGATAAACCTAGAAAGCTTCTGACTTTGGATACATTTCTTGGTGGTTTCCAATTAACAATTGCTGAAATCTTACTCGGATCAACTCGTATACCTTTTGTTCAAACAATATGCCCAAAAAATCCAACCTCTTGGAGTCAAAACTCGCATTTGCTGAATTTAGCAAACAACTGCTTTTCTCTCAATGTTTGTAATACAATTCTCAAATTTTAGCATGCTCAGAATCATCTCGGGAATAGATCAAATTGTCATCAATGAATACAATAACAAATCCATCCAAATATGGTCTAAAGATTCAATTCATCAAATCTATAAAAACTGTAGGAGCGTTAGTTAATCCGGAAGGCATAACAAGAAATTCATAATGCCCGTACCTTGTTCTGAACGCAGTTTTTAGTACATCCCAGTCTTTAACTCTCAATTGATAATAACCAAACCGCAGATCAATCTTTGAAAATATTGTTGCTCCTTTCAACTAATCAAATAAATCATCAATTCTCGATAAAGGATATTTATTCTTAATTGTAACCTTGTTGAGTTGACGATAGTCAATACTCAGCCTCATCGATCCATCTTTCTTATTTACGAGCAGAATTGGTGCACCCCAGGGTGAAAAACTAGGTCGTGCAAAACCTGTATCTGTTAACTCTTGCAACTGAGTTTTCAATTCTTTCAATTTTTTCATAGCCATTCTGTACAGAGCTATTGATATCGGTGATGTTTCAGTACTAATTCAATAGAAAATTCAACTTTTCTGATCGGTGGTAACCCAGGTAACTCTTCTGGAAACACATCTGAATACTCACAAACTACTGGTACTGATTCAATCTTCGATTCAAACACTTTTATAGCCAATACATACGCAAGGTAAGCATCACAACCTTTTCTCACATATTTCTAAGCTAACATCATCGATATCACAACAGGCAACTCACTCGACTCAATAGATTCAATTCGAAGAGTTTCACTATTCTGACATTAATTTAATAGTCTTTCGTCTACAATTCACAATAGTATCATACAGAGTCAACCAATCCATATCCAAAATCACATCGAATTCATCAAACAGTAAAAGCATCAAATCAGCCAAAAAACAATAACCCCAAGTCATCAAAGGACAATTCTTGCAAACTTTATCAACTAGGACATCCTTGCCTAAGGGGTTTGATACTTTAATCACAAATTCAATAGACTCAACAGACAAACTCTTACTAGACACTAAATTCATATAGATATACGAATAAGTCGATCTAGGATCAATCAGAGCAATTACATTAGTGTCATTGAGAGAAAATGTACCGGTGATAACATCTAGTGACGACTCATCTTCTCGAGTGCGAATAACGTAAGCTCTGGTTGGCACTCGAGCTTCGGGTCTCACAGTAGAATCCTTTGTCGCATCTTTACTACTAGTCACATTTCTCATATTTTGAGGTGGGCTCCCTCTAGCAGCTCTTGCATTCTGAAATTTGTCTTTCTCGATTAACTCAAGGCAGTCCCAAATGAAATGATCTTGCGAACCAAATTTAAAACAACCTTTATTATTCATCCAGTAGTCTCCAAAATGCCATCTTCCACACTGTTGACACTCGGGTTTATTGTTTCTCACACTACCAACACTCGATACTGAAGTGGCTTGAGCTTTAGAACACGTATATTGCTTCCCACGATCTATATTAGAATATCCCACTGAAGCATCCAAATGATTATATGAATGCCGTGATTTCTTTGACGAAGAATGATATGGTTTACTCATCAACCTTTTTCTCAAATCTCTAGCTCGAAATTAGCTTTTCTCTTTTCTTTACCAAGTTCCTTGGCTTTGGAAGCTTTGTCAACTAACACAACAAATTCTTTCAATTCCAGAATCCCGACTAGAAGTCTAATGTCTTCGTTCAACTCGTCTTCAAATCTCTTACACATAATTGCCTCAGTGGAAACACATTCTCGAGCATATTTACTAAATCTCACAAATTCTCTCTCATACTCGGTCACAGACATTCGACCATGTTTCAACTCTAGAAACTCTTTGCGCTTTTGATCGATAAACCATTGACTTATGTATTTATTTCTGAACTCAGTTTGAAAAAATTCCCATGTGACCCATTCTCTCAGCACCATAGATATTAAAGTATTCCATCATTGATATGCAGTGTCTCTCAGAAGTGATACGGTGCATTTTACACATCCAGTTGGTGTGCAAGATAGTTCATCAAATACTCGAATTATATTATCAAGCCAAAACTTGTCTCTTGTAGGATCATCATCAAATTTACCTATAAACTCTTCAGCCCCGTATTTTCAAATTTTATCAACAAGAGGCTTACTTAAATGTAAAGTTTCCAAACCTTAAGGAGCTACGGGAACTGATTGGGGAACAGGTGGGGATGGAGGTTGCTGAGCAGCCTGATTAGTTCGGACAAACTCAATAAACCATTCGTTCATCATTTGGAAGAAAGCTTCTTTGGCCTCTCCTCCCTGACTACCTGATACAAGTCTCGACTTAAATTGCGCTACTCCGTGAATAGAGGCTGGCGCATTACTCTCAACATCATCAGCTACTGCTCGATTGAGATCCATTACTATATGAAAACATGGTTTAAACTGTCAGGAGATATCACACTATCAAAGGTTATATATGGCATGTATAGTTAGACTTTCACATATGCTACGTTAGTCCTAGAATCGACTAAACCGTAGCTTTGATAGTAATAAATGTAATACCCCTAACCCGTAGCTGTCGCCGAAATAGGGTTATGGAGCATTACCAGACTTATTCCACAAACGTACATACATTTCTCATACAATTATCAATCCGAATATAAATCATTCACAATCATTCATATCGTCCCTAATACGAGCCTACGAGGCCTAAGACATGCGTTAGAAATGGTTTGGGACTAAACCAATATCTCAGGATATTTTTGGAACACTTATAAATTTTATAAAATACAGGGGACACACGCCTGTGTGGCCTGGCTGTAAGGCCCGTGTCATAGGCCGTGTGGACATTCAAAATAGGATCACACGGCCGTGTCCCAGCCCGTGTCTAACCTCATGTAACTCTCTAACTTGGGTCACACGGCCAACACACGCGCCTGTGTGCCCGTCGAAATGGCCCCACACACCCATATGCCAGGGCGTGTGCTAGGCCGTGCCAAACCTATAGGGTATACTGACTTATCCACATGGCCAAGTCACACGCTCGTGTGCTGGGCCGTGTGGAGCATACTGACTTGATTTCTAAATAAACACCAGCAGACTTAGTTTCCATTCTATGAGCAGACCCCCATCAATCATCACACTTAGTTGCATGAACATATATCGCAGCTCACTCATAGACTTCTTACTTAAAGCATCTGCTACAACATTTTCCTTAACAGAGTGATACTCTATCACACAGTCGTAGTTCTTCAGTAGCTCGATCCACCTTCTTTGTTGTAGATTCAATTATTTTTGTGAAACTAAATACTTGAGACTTTTGTGATCAATGTAGATGGTACACTTTTCACCATACAAGTAGTGTCACCAAATCTTCAGTGCGAACACCATTGCTGCCAACCCGAAGTTGTGGGTTAGGTAGTTACACTCATGAACCTTCAATCATTTGGAAGCATAAGCTACCACATTCCCTTCTTGTATCAGTACGCATCCAAGCCTTGTGTGAGAGGCGTCGCTATAAGCCAAAAACTCCTTTTTCAATACTGGTTGTGTCAACGATACTGGTTGTGTCAACGTAGATGCTTTGGTGAAGATATCCTTTAGCTTATCGAAGCTTTTTTGTCTTTCATCTGTCCAGGTGAAATCCTCTTTCTTCTGGAGCCACTTAGTTAAGGGTGTTGTTATACTGGCGAACCTTTCAAAAAATCTGCAAGAATACCTTGCGAGCCCTAAAAATCTTCTCACTTCCATCATGTTTCTCAACGATTCCCACTACACAATGGCTTCGATTTTCTTTGGGTCTATGCGAACCCCTTTAGCTGAAATAATGTGCCCCAAAAACACAATTTCTTCCAACAAAAACTCACACTTACTGTACTTTGCGAACAACTGCTTCTCTCACAGTATCTGTAAAACAGTTTGCAGATGGGTGTCATGCTCTTCCTCAATTCATTAGTACATCAGGATATTGTCAATGAATACAACTACACATCTATCTAAGTACTCATGAAAAACTCAGTTCATTAGGTCCGTGAAAGCAATAGGTGCATTTTTCAACCAAAAGGCATCACCAACAAAATCATAGTGCCCATATCTCGTCTTGAAAGCTATCTTCAGTACATCAGATTCTTTCACCTTGAGTTGGTAATAACCAAATAGCAAATTGATCTTTGTGTGACAGCCCAAAGTTGACCCTAGTCGGGAAGTGGTTTCGGGACCGCTAAACCGAGTCACCGAAATGTTGAATGTGATATTTATTGTCTAGAATATGTAATTATGAATGTGTGAAAATTTCAAGCTTCGATTTAGTCGATTGCATGTGAATTTAGTCAATAGGACTTATGTGAGAAAATTTTAAAATGTGATAGGTCAATGTGTGAGGACCTATTAGTGCATGTGGACAAAGGGGGGACTTGCATGTCAAATTTCCCCCCCTAATGAGTAGTGGCCGGCCATGACAAGGAATGATGGGCAAAACATGTCATGAAACATGTTTTGTTAATGGAAGAATAAAATAAGGATATGGGTAATAAAGAAATGGAAACAAAAGAAAAAAAAAATGTGTGGTTGCCCCCCATTGCCGTGAGCTAAAGAGAAGAAAGGAGAAAAATTTGTGTTCATCCTTTCTCACCTTCATTTAGCCTAAATTAGAAAGAAAAACAAAGAAAAAAATTTCTCATCCTTTGGTTCATCCTTGGCCAAAAATTTTAAGGAGGAAAGAAGAAGAAAGGTGAAGAGATTCGGCCATGCATGTAGCTAGGCTAAGGTATGTTTGATGATGTTCCATGAGATGCATGCATGTTTTAGTTGTTAGCTTGAGTTCTACCTAGCCCATGGTCTAAATCTTGCTATGTGATGGAAATGGCACTTGACCATGGATGCATCATTCTTGGTTGATGTTTGATGTTGTGGTGATGAGGCATGAGGATGAGTTAAGATTCGGCCTAGGTGGAGGTTGTGTTAATGCCATTGCATGCAAAATATGAAGCTTGTTAATGATGCATGTGATGATGGCTTGATGATTCTTGAACCTCCTTTTTAGCATTTTTGTGTGAGCACATATGTGCATTGGTTGCTAAATGGAGAAGAATCGGCTAGCAAGATGTGTGCTAAGGCCGAATGTAACTTTGCATGTTAATGAGCAATGCATGTGTTAAATTGATGAAAAGGGGGAGGATGCTTTACTAGTGTGTATATGTGTGTATTAAGTGTTGAAATCGACCCCAAAAATAGACATGCATATTCGGCCAAGGGGAAAGAAATTAGCTAATATGTTGTGTTGATGCATGATTTTTGCATGTATGAGACTTTAATGTCTAATGTATAAATATGGGCTAAGTGCCTTGTGTTCATCTTTTTGATGCCTAAATGATGAAATCAATTTATTTGTTTAATTAAGCTCAAGAGCAAAGGGGAAATAAATCCGATAAAGGGAAGGAAAAAGTGGTCGAATAGCTAGCGGAATCGTTCGACAACACCCGAGGTAAGTTCTTGAGTAAGAGAGCTTAAATTACGATGTGATTAAATCATGTTTTAAGCAAATTAAAATCATGCTCTATGAGTGGCTATTGAGCCGAATGTGCAAGGATGGTGTGTGCCTTGTGTTGAGTTTTGCTAATGAAAAAGAAATACGAATGTGCCATGAATTATTGTTAGAGGTGCATGATTAATTGAATGCTGTCCGGGCTAAGTCCCGAAGGCTTTGTGCTAAGTGAATATATCCGGACTAAGATCCGAAGGCATTTGTGCGAGATACAAATTTCGGGTTAAGCCCCGAAGGTATTTGTGCGAGATACAAATTCCGGGTTAAGCCCCGAAGGCCTTTGTGCGAGATACTAAATCCGGGTTAAGTCCCGAAGGCATTCGTGCGAGTTGTTAAATCCGGGTTATGTCCCGAAGGCATTGTGTGAGTTACTAAAACCGGGCTATGTCCCGAAGGCATTTGAACGAGGAGCTATATCCGGTTAAATCCCGAAGGTACGTGATTTGGTAATGAATGAGCTTGCTGTAAAATTCCAGCGAATACTCGAAAAACATCCCAATATGGGGATATGTTACGTATGTGTTGAATTTAATCGAGCCCTTACAAATAAATGTTCGCTCAGTTGATAAACGAGCTACCGGCCTTCGGCTAAGTTAGTTTATTGTGTATGTACATAAGGGTTGTTAATGTTGTGAAGCAAGTTTGATATCGGTAAATTGCGTATTATGAAATATTCCGTTTAGCTAAATGTGTGCTATTCTTTGTGTATGCTGGAATTCCTTGCTCAAAACTTACTAAGCATAAATTGCTTACTCGTTACATTGCTCCTCTGTTTTATAGATTTTTGGTTCTCCAGCTATCGGACTCGGGATCTTGAAGTCGAAGTCGCCCACACTATCAAAGGCTCTTTTGGGTACTATTTTGGTTGAATTTTGATATGGCATGTATAGGACTACCCATTGTTGTCTTTCGAGTACTTTATGAAATGTATAAGTGTACAGCCATGCGAAAATGGCTTGTAGAAGTGGAGTATGGCATTAGACCATTCGTGTTTATGAATGTATAAATGGTTTCATGATGTAACTATAGTTGGAATGGAAGTGTTGAGCAAATGATCAGCCATTGGAATGGCTAAGTATGATCATATGTGGGCATATGTATGACAAGGCCTTAGTTGGTCCATGAAACCCCGAAAATAGGTAAGGTTTACTTTGAAAACAGAGGCTGACAGCAGCAGTGGTGTGGATTGGAAAAATCACAAGAATTCGTAGGAGTGGAATTAAATAGTGAATAAATTATGTAATCGAACCTTGATGAATCTACTTTCATATGAAAGTAACGAAACAATCATATGAACAGTACAGTAAGAGATATTCAGGTTCTTGTGGGACAGGGCCAGAACAGTTTCTGGATTCCCTGTTCCGACGTTGGAAATTCACTATAAATTGACCAGAGATAATTAGGAGTCATACCATATATGTATGGATTCCTCTCTGAGTCTAGTTTCCATAGAAAAAACGGCATCAGTATTGAAGCTCTGTGCAGAGAGATATCCAAGTCGTAATGAGCAAAGGTCAGTGTAGTCGACCCCTGTAACATGGGAGACTTTGACTAATAAACTGTACTAATTGGCCAGACCAAAAATTCTAGAAAAAAATAAATAGATGGGGACATGAGTCTAGTTTCAGGGAAAAATCACAAAACTGATTTTCGAGTTGTGAAACTCAAGAAATGATTTTTGAAGCGACTAGTACTCAGACTGGGCAGTGTCTGGAAAAATTTTTCAAGGTTTGTTAACATCTCGTGTCCGACTCCGGTGTCGGTCTCGAGTTCGGGGTGTTACATTAAATTGGTATCAGAGCTACGGTTTAGTCGATTCTAGGACTACCGTAATGTGTTGGGTCTAGCTATACATGCCATTTTATGTGATTACTTGATAGTGTGGTGATTTCTGACAATTGTAAATGTGTTTATAGTAATGGATCCCGATCGTGACCGAGAGGTAGCTGATGATCTTGAGAGTGTAGCGCCTGCTCCCGCACAAGGGACAGTGCCGGCAGACTCTCAACCTAATGCTAGTAATCCGAATGATGAAGCTAGACAAGCATTCTATAGCGTGATGAATGATTGGTTCAACCAATACATTCGAACTAATATGGCTGTTCCACAACCTCCATTCCCGACAAATACTACCCCCGCACCTACAATACCACCGGTAACGGACCAAATAAGGTCAAATAAGCCCCCAGTTGACAGAATCCGAAAACATGGGGCTACTGAATTTAAGGCTATGGATAGCGATGATGCCGAGCAAGCTGAATTTTGGCTGGACAACACTATCCGGGTACTCGATGAGCTATCTTGTACACCCGATGAATGCCTAAAGTGTGCTATCTCCTTGCTACGTGATTCTGCCTACTATTGGTGGAGTACTCTGACTTCTGTTGTGCCCCGAGAGCAAGTAACTTGGGAGTTTTTCCAAACTGAGTTTCGGAAAAAGTATATCAGTCAGAGATTTGTTGATCAAAAACGGAAGGAATTTCTTGAGCTTAAGCAAGGCTCCATGTCGGTTACTGATTACGAGCAAAAATTTGTTAGACTTAGCAAATACGCTCGGGAATGTGTTTCGTCCGAAGCTATTATGTGTAAACGCTTCGAGGATGGGCTGAATGAAGATATAAAAATGTTCGTTGGCGTTCTTGAAATACGAGAGTTCGTGGTACTTGTTGAACGAGCTTGTAAAGCCGAAGAGCTTAGAAAAGAAAAGCAAAGAGTTGATGAGGGAACTGGAGAGTTTCGTAAAAGATCCTCGGGAAGGTCTCTTCAACAAGCATCGAAGAGATTTCGAGATGATGCGGGCCAGTTTAGAGGCACTTCGGGCCTTTTTAGACGAGATCGTGATCGACCCCTTGTGGATACACGAGGCACTTCGGTCGCCAGTGTTGGGAATGAACGTCGAGATAGAACGAAATGTCGATATTGCGGTAAATGGCATTCGGGAAGTTGTAGATTCCCTGACCGCTCCTGTTACAAGTGCAGATCAGTTGACCACTTCATTAAAGATTGCCCGAGGTTGTTTGAACAGAATGAAAATCAGAGTGGGAAACCGGGTGCTACCACTGCTCGAGGTAGACCATCTGGAAATACGGGCAATGCTAGTGGTGGTCAGAGAGGTTCTAGAGGTGATATAACCAGATCCGAAGCTCGTGCGCCTGCTAGAGCTTATGCTATACGTGCCCGCGAGGATACTTCTTCGCCTGATGTTATTACCGGTACATTCACTCTCTTTGATACTAAAGTAATTGCTTTGATTGACCCCGGTTCTACTCATTCTTACATATGTGAAACCTTAGCATCCAGTAAGACTTTACCTATTGAGTCTACTGAGTTTGTAATTCGAGTGTCAAATCCCTTGGGTCATTACGTGCTTGTCGACAAAGTGTGTGAGAAATGTCCCCTGGAAATTCGAGGTTCCTGTTTTCCGGCGGACTTGATGCTTTTGCCGTTTGATGAATTTGATGTTATCCTTGGTTTGGATTGGTTGACCGCGCATGATGCGATTGTGAATTGCAAGAGCAAGACTATTGATTTGAGGTGCGCAAATAACGAAGTAGTCCGAATTGAGTCTGCGGACTTGGAGGGGATGCCAGCTGTAATATCAGCAATGTTGGCACAGAAATATGTAAGAAAAGGGTGCGAAGCATACCTTGCGTATGTACTTGATGACAAAGAATTAGAAAAGAAACCCGAATCTGTGCCGGTGGTTTGTGAATACCCGGATGTTTTTCCGGAAGAATTGCCGGGTTTACCACCTGTTCGGGAGATAGAGTTTGGTATTGAGCTTGCACCTAGGACTACGCCGATTTCGATAGCCCCATATCGTATGGCACCAACCGAGTTAAAAGAGTTAAAAGCTCAGTTGCAAGAATTGACGGATAGAGGTTTTGCGCGACCAAGCTTCTCACCTTGGGGTGCACCAGTATTGTTCGTGAAAAAGAAGGACGGAACCATGAGGTTGTGTATTGACTATCGTCAACTGAATAAAGTGACGATAAAGAATAAATATTCGTTGCCGCGCATCGATGATTTGTTCGACCAACTGAAGGGAGCCACAGTGTTCTCAAAAATAGATTTGAGATCGGGCTATTATCAGTTGCGAATTCGAGAATCGGACATACCAAAAAAAAAAACTGCCTTCAGAACGAGATATGGTCAGTATGAATTCTTAGTGATGCCGTTTGGGCTCACTAATGCCCCTGCGGTATTTATGGATTTGATGAATCGGATCTTCAGACCATATTTGGATCGGTTCGTAGTTGTGTTCATTGATGACATTTTGGTCTATTCAAGAGATGAGACCGAACATGCTGAGCATCTGAGGCTAGTGCTGCAAATTTTGCGGGAGAAGCAGTTATATGCTAAGTTCAGTAAGTGTGAGTTCTGGTTAAGAGAGGTTAGCTTCTTGGGTCATGTGGTATCCGCGTCGGGTATTCGAGTTGACCCGAACAAAATTTTAGCCATACTTGACTGGAAACCTCCGAGAAATATTACTGAGGTTCGGAGCTTTTTGGTGCTCGCCGGTTATTACCGACGATTTGTCAAAGGTTTCTCGATGATAGCCACACCAATGACGAAGCTACTTCAAAAGGACGTTAAGTTCGAATGGACGGAGAAGTGTCAGAAAAGTTTTGATCAACTGAAAACTCACTTGACTGAAGCTCCAATTTTAGTGCAACCCGAATCGGGTAAAGAGTTTGTCATTTATAGTGACGCATCCCTACTTGGGTTGGGTTGCGTATTGATGCAAGACGGTCGAGTTGTGGCCTATGCGTCGAGACAATTGAAGTCACACGAGAGAAATTATCCGACCCATGATCTCGAATTAGCCGCCATCGTATTTGCTTTGAAAATATGGCGACATCATTTGTTTGGTGAGAAGTGCCATGTATTTTCGGATCACAAAAGTCTCAAATATTTGATGACTCAACGAGACTTGAATCTGCGACAAAGACGTTGGCTTGAGTTGTTGAAAGATTACGAGCTTGTCATTGATTACCACCCGGGAAGGGCTAACGTGGTTGCGGACGCCTTAAGCCGGAAGTCATTGTTTGCTTTACGAGCGATGAATGTGCATTTGTCTGTTCTACCAGACAATGTGTTGGTAGCTGAATTAAAAGCTAAACCATTATTGACTCACCAAATTCGTGAAGCCCAGAAAGTCGATGATGAATTGGTTGCAAAACGGGCTAAGTGTGTTCCGAACGAGGAATCGGAGTTTCAAATTGATGATGATGATTGTTTGAGGTTCAGAAATCGTTTGTGTGTTCCAAGGAATTCGGAACTCATTTCGATGATTCTGAACGAAGCCCATTGTAGCCAAATGTCAATTCACCCGGGGAGTACGAAAATGTACAACGATTTGAAACGTCGATTTTGGTGGCATGGTATGAAACGAGACATCTCCGACTTTGTTTCGAGATGTTTAATATGTCAACAAGTGAAAGCGGAACATCAAGTGCCTTCAAGATTACTTCAGCCGATCATGATACCCGAGTGGAAATGGGATCGAGTCACAATGGACTTTGTGTCCGGACTGCTCTTGTCAACTAGTAAGAAGGATGCGATTTGGGTTGTTGTCGATAGACTGACTAAGTCGGCTCACTTTATCCCCGTGTGTATGGATTTTTCATTGGATAGACTAGCTGAATTGTACGTTTCTCAAATTGTGAGATTACACGGGGTACCTGTTTCTATCGTGTCGGAGAGAGATCCGAGATTCACCTCACGATTTTGGAAGAAATTGCAAGAAGCTCTGGGTACCAAGCTGCATTTTAGCACTGCTTTTCACCCCTAAACCGATGGTCAATCCGAGCGGATAATTCAGATACTTGAGGATATGTTGAGATGTTGCATCCTCGAGTTCAGTAGTTCATGGGAACGTTATTTACCTTTGATTGAATTCGCTTACAACAATAGTTTTCAATCAAGTATTAAGATGGCACCTTACGAGGCTTTGTACGGTCGTAAATGTCGTACACCATTGTTTTGGACCGAGCTCAGTGAAAGTAAAATTTTCGGAGTTGATTTGATTAAAGATGCTGAACGGAAAGTAAAGGTAATCCGTGAAAGTCTGAAGGTAGCCACAGATCGTCAGAAGTCGTACGCGGATTTGAAACGAAAAGACATCGAGTATCAGGTGTGAGACAAAGTGTTCCTTAAGGTTTCACCTTGGAAAAAGATACTCAGGTTTGGCCATAAGGGCAAGTTGAGCCCGAGATTCATTGGGCCGTACGAAATCTCCGAACGAGTTGGTCCGGTTGCGTATAGATTGATTTTGCCCCCGGAGCTTGAAAAGATTTGTGACAGCCCAAAACTGACCCTAGTCGGGAAGTGGTTTCGGGACTGCTAAACCGAGTCTTATAAATAATTAAAAGTTATATTCTGTGTTTATGATGTGAGTAAATGCATGTGTGAAAGTTTCATGCATTAATTTGATCATCTTTATGTGAATTTATTAATATGGACTTATATGAAACTTTGTTGGAAAGTGAGAGGTTAATTTTACAATGGTCTAATAGTACATGCATTGAAAGGAGTGGTTTTGCATGTCAATTTACCCATGATAAACATGGTGGCCGGCCAAGGAAGGAATATGCTCCACTAATTCAAAAATTAAAATAATTTTGTATTAACAAATGATTTAATAATTGAAATTAAAGGAAATAAAATATGAGAAGTGGGAGGAGAAACCAAAGTGTTTCATCTTTACTTCTCCATTGCCGAAACTAGAAGAAAGAAAGAAGAAAAACTCTTGTTGAATTTCGGCTAAGGTGTTTTGATACAAAAAGGTATGTTTTATGCCACTCTTGAAAATGTATGCATAATTTGGAGGATTGGTTTCAATTTTACTTGAATCTTGGATTGAAATTAGGTTATTTATGAGGGTTGAATTGCGGCCTAGGAACTTAAAATTTTTAGTAGAAGTTTTGATGACATTAGATGGATAGTTAAGTTGGATGTGTTAAATTGTTAATTGTTTTAGCTTGAAAGTTAAGGTTAATATGGTTTATGGGATTGCCGAATCTAATGTAGGGAGAAAGAAAAATATATGTATTCGGTTATGCTATTGATTCTTGGGGAGATAATGTTTAATGTATTTTTGTTTATGTCTTATAAAAGCACTAGTAATTGAATTTGAGAAATTTTAACTTGTTGATGGGAGGTGTTGAACGTGATATTCGGATGTGTTTCAAGGAATGACATTAGGGTAGCTAGAGTCTAAGAACTTTCGGTCAAGGACTATTGTGTGAGCAAATTCGGTATAAAGGTTTAAATGTTAATTGCATTGTATTTAATGTTTAAAGAATAGGTAGTAGCTAATTAAAGTTAAGAAGGCTAGAATTTCTTTTAAGGGAGGTGTGACCTTAATATGAACAAAATAGAATCAGCCTTAAGCTTGACTAAATGGTTTGGTTATTATTAGCTTAGAAGAAACCTATATGAAATTGTTGTATTAAGTCATAATATATAATTACATATGAAGGCTAAGTTTAAGTATGTATGTATTTGTGTGTGCGGCATTGTTGATAAATGGTGAATTGGTAATAATCTACTTGGGACAGCAGTAGTAAGGTGATTTTCGAAAATCGCCATAATTTGTAGGAGTTGAATTAGAAGCTGAGTGAATTATGTCATTAAAGCTTCAAGGGTCTATTTTCTTACAAAAGAAACTATAGAAACAAAAGAGTTACCGATCTAGAGATATTTGAAGTATTGTGGGGCTGAGTCAAAATGATTGCTGGATTCCCTGTTCTGTTTTTAGAAAATCATTATAAATTGTACAAAAATGGTTATAAGATAAAATTTATATGCTTAGACTCCTTAATGAGTCTAGTTTCAAATGAGATTAAATACAACACATTTGGAATTCTGTAAAGTGAGAAATTGGATTCGTAGTGAAGAGTGGTCAGAATAGTCAAACAGTGAAACAGGGGAAACTTTAAGAAAAATCTGGTATTAATTGGCCAAGCCTAAAATTCTGAAAATTTTATGGGTGGAAGATATACGAGTCTATATTCAGGGAAAATTAACGGCAAGTGATTTGGAGTCTAGTAGCTCCAGTTATAAGTAATTTAGTAACTACTGCTCAGGAAAACAGCTCGTAGTGAATATGTGATTTTGTTGTAAACATTAATGAAAGTTTGCCGATGAATTATTTATTGATTAATATAAAGCTTACTATAATCTATGTGTGTGAAAGTCGGATCAATATATATATTATTCTGAAAGTAATACTTGAATAGTCGATTAATGACTATTTTAAATTTTGTTGAACTTAAGCTCAAGAGCAAGGGGGAACTAGATCCGATAAAGGGAAGGAAAAAGTAATTGAATAGCCGTTGAAGTCGTTCGACGACATTTGAGGTAAGTCTTCGAGTAATGACCCTACTTGAATTATATTGAAATGAATAGTCATACTATGACGGATAGTCGAATGTGCTCAGAGACTATCTTATAAAGCCAATTGAAATCATGCTCTTTGTGTGTGGCTACTGAGCCGAAATTTGAAAAGTTTAATAAATGTTTCGTGTTTGAGCCTTAGTAACGAAGAAATGATATGGATGTGTTATGATTATTGATATATGTGTGCGTGAACATTGGATTATATCCGGGCTAAGACCCGAAGGCAATTATGCGAGTTGATATATCCGGGCTAAGACCCGAAGGCAATTATGCGAGTTGATATATCCGGGCTAAGACCCGAAGGCAATTATGCGAGTTGATATATCCGGGCTATGACCCGAAGGCAATTATGCGGGATGATATATCCGGGCTAAGACCCGAAGGCAATTATGCGAGTTGATATGTCCGGGTTAAGACCCGAAGGCAAATGTGTTTGCGGCTGTATTCGGTTAAATACCGAAGAAACTTGGGTTTGAATGTGAGCGTTTTGTGCTGTAACTAATTTAATAAATATGCTCGACCAACCCGAACGATACGGTATGTTTGCATGTGCATTGGAAAAGTCGATTCGTTTTAAATAGTATTCGTGTGATCGGCTAACGAATTTTTCGGCTTTTAGAAAGGTTGATACCTTGTGTAAATATGTTGATGAAGTGTGAAGTAAGTATGATTATGAGAATGTGTGTTAATAAAGTGACTTAGTTAGCTATGTGAATGTAATACTGTAGTCAAAGCCGATTTCATTACTTGAGACTTACTAAGCTTAAAATGCTTACCCGGTTGCTTTGGCTCTCTGTTTTATAGATTTTTGTTCGTCAGCTATCGGATTCGGGATCAGCGAAGTCGAAGTCATCTACACTATCAAAGCTCTTTTGGTACTCTTTTAGTTGAACTCTGGATATGGCATGTATAGGACTACCCCCTGTTGTTTAAGTTCTTATTGTGATGTATGTGTGTAAAGCCATGCGAAAATGGCTCGTAGAAGTGGAGTATGGCATTAGACCATTTGTGTTTATGTATGTATATATGGTTTCACGATGTGACTATGGTTTGAAATGGAAGTGTTGGGCTAATGATCAGCCATTGGAATGGCTAATTATGATCACATGTGGACCTATGTATGGCAAAACCCTAGTTGGTCCATGGTAACCACAGAATAGGTAAAGTTTACCTTGAAAACAGATGCTGACAGCAACAGTGGTGTAGATTTGAAAAATCACAAAAATTCGTAGGAGTCGAATTAAATAGTGAATAAATTATGTAATCGAACCTTGATGAACCTACTTTCATATGGAAGTAACGAAACAATCATATGAATAGTACAGTATGAGATATTCGGGTTCTTGTGGAACGGGGCCAGAACAGTTTCTGGATTCTCTGTTCCGCCTTTGGAAATTCACTATAAATTGACCAGAGATAATTAGGGGTCATACCATATATGCATGGTTTCCTCTCTGAGTCTAGTTTCCATAGAAACAAACGGCATCAGTATTGAAGCTCTGTGCAGAGAGATATCCAAGTCGTAATGGGAAGAGGTCAGTGTAGTCGACCCCTGTAACATGGGAGACTTTGACTAATAAACTGTACTAATTGGCCAGACCAAAACTTCTAGAAAAAAATACATAGGTGGGGACATGAGTCTAGTTTCAGGGAAAAATCACAAAACTGATTTTCGAGTTGTGAAACTCAAGATATGATTTTTGAAGCGACTAGTACTCAGACTGGGCAGTGTCTGGAAAAATTTTTAAAAGTCTGTCTACTCCTCGTATTCGACTCCGGTGACAGTCTCGGGTTCGGGGTGTTACAAGATTCATGACGTCTTTCATGTTTCGATGCTTCGACGCTATCGATCTGATCCATCGCACATAATTAGCCCATCAGAGGTTGAAATTCAAGTCGACATGAGCTATGAAGAAGAACCGATGCGTATCCTAGCTCGTGAAGTGAAGGAGTTGCGAAACAAAAGAGTTCCGCTAGTAAAGGTGTTATGGCTGAAACACGGGATCGAGGAAGCTACTTGGGAGACCGAGAGCTCGATGAAAGAACGATACCCAAACCTATTTACCGGTAAGATTTTCGGGGACGAAAATTTCTTAAGTGGGGGAGAGTTGTGACAGCCCAAAGTTGACCCTAGTCGGGAAGTGGTTTCGGGACCGCTAAACCGAGTCACCGAAATGTTGAATGTGATATTTATTGTCTAGAATATGTAATTATGAATGTGTGAAAATTTCAAGCTTCGATTTAGTCGATTGCATGTGAATTTAGTCAATAGGACTTATGTGAGAAAATTTTAAAATGTGATAGGTCAATGTGTGAGGACCTATTAGTGCATGTGGACAAAGGGGGGACTTGCATGTCAAATTTCCCCCCTAATGAGTAGTGGCCGGCCTTGACAAGGAATGATGGGCAAAACATGTCATGAAACATGTTTTGTTAATGGAAGAATAAAATAAGGAGTATGGGTAATAAAGAAATGGAAACAAAAGAAAAAAAAAATGTGTGGTTGCCCCCCATTGCCGTGAGCTAAAGAGAAGAAAGGAGAAAAATTTGTGTTCATCCTTTCTCACCTTCATTTAGCCTAAATTAGAAAGAAAAACAAAGAAAAAAATTTCTCATCCTTTGGTTCATCCTTGGCCAAAAATTTTAAGGAGGAAAGAAGAAGAAAGGTGAAGAGATTCGGCCATGCATGTAGCTAGGCTAAGGTATGTTTGATGATGTTCCATGAGATGCATGCATGTTTTAGTTGTTAGCTTGAGTTCTACCTAGCCCATGGTCTAAATCTTGCTATGTGATGGAAATGGCACTTGACCATGGATGCATCATTCTTGGTTGATGTTTGATGTTGTGGTGATGAGGCATGAGGATGAGTTAAGATTCGGCCTAGGTGGAGGTTGTGTTAATGCCATTGCATACAAAATATGAAGCTTGTTAATGATGCATGTGATGATGGCTTGATGATTCTTGAACCTCCTTTTTAGCATTTTTGTGTGAGCACATATGTGCATTGGTTGCTAAATGGAGAAGAATCGGCTAGCAAGATGTGTGCTAAGGCCGAATGTAACTTTGCATGTTAATGAGCAATGCATGTGTTAAATTGATGAAAAGGGGGAGGATGCTTTACTAGTGTGTATATGTGTGTATTAAGTGTTGAAATCGACCCCAAAAATAGACATGCATATTCGGCCAAGGGGAAAGAAATTAGCTAATATGTTGTGTTGATGCATGATTTTTGCATGTATGAGACTTTAATGTCTAATGTATAAATATGGGCTAAGTGCCTTGTGTTCATCTTTTTGATGCCTAAATGATGAAATCAATTTATTTGTTTAATTAAGCTCAAGAGCAAAGGGGAAATAAATCCGATAAAGGGAAGGAAAAAGTGGTCGAATAGCTAGCGGAATCGTTCGACAACACCCGAGGTAAGTTCTTGAGTAAGAGAGCTTAAATTACGATGTGATTAAATCATGTTTTAAGCAAATTAAAATCATGCTCTATGAGTGGCTATTGAGCCGAATGTGCAAGGATGGTGTGTGCCTTGTGTTGAGTTTTGCTAATGAAAAAGAAATACGAATGTGCCATGAATTATTGTTAGAGGTGCATGATTAATTGAATGCTGTCCGGGCTAAGTCCCGAAGGCTTTGTGCTAAGTGAATATATCCGGACTAAGATCCGAAGGCATTTGTGCGAGATACAAATTTCGGGTTAAGCCCCGAAGGTATTTGTGCGAGATACAAATTCCGGGTTAAGCCCCGAAGGCCTTTGTGCGAGATACTAAATCCGGGTTAAGTCCCGAAGGCATTCGTGCGAGTTGTTAAATCCGGGTTATGTCCCGAAGGCATTGTGTGAGTTACTAAAACCGGGCTATGTCCCGAAGGCATTTGAACGAGGAGCTATATCCGGTTAAATCCCGAAGGTACGTGATTTGGTAATGAATGAGCTTGCTGTAAAATTCCAGCGAATACTCGAAAAACATCCCAATATGGGGATATGTTACGTATGTGTTGAATTTAATCGAGCCCTTACAAATAAATGTTCGCTCAGTTGATAAACGAGCTACCGGCCTTCGGCTAAGTTAGTTTATTGTGTATGTACATAAGGGTTGTTAATGTTGTGAAGCATGTTTGATATCGGTAAATTGCGTATTATGAAATATTCCGTTTAGCTAAATGTGTGCTATTCTTTGTGTATGCTGGAATTCCTTGCTCAAAACTTACTAAGCATAAATTGCTTACTCGTTACATTGCTCCTCTGTTTTATAGATTTTTGGTTCTCCAGCTATCGGACTCGGGATCTTGAAGTCGAAGTCGCCCACACTATCAAAGGCTCTTTTGGGTACTATTTTGGTTGAATTTTGATATGGCATGTATAGGACTACCCATTGTTGTCTTTCGAGTACTTTATGAAATGTATAAGTGTACAGCCATGCGAAAATGGCTTGTAGAAGTGGAGTATGGCATTAGACCATTCGTGTTTATGAATGTATAAATGGTTTCATGATGTAACTATAGTTGGAATGGAAGTGTTGAGCAAATGATCAGCCATTGGAATGGCTAAGTATGATCATATGTGGGCATATGTATGACAAGGCCCTAGTTGGTCCATGAAACCTCGAAAATAGGTAAGGTTTACTTTGAAAACAGAGGCTGACAGCAGCAGTGGTGTGGATTGGAAAAATCACAAGAATTCGTAGGAGTGGAATTAAATAGTGAATAAATTATGTAATCGAACCTTGATGAATCTACTTTCATATGAAAGTAACGAAACAATCATATGAACAGTACAGTAAGAGATATTCAGGTTCTTGTGGGACAGGGCCAGAACAGTTTCTGGATTCCCTGTTCCGACGTTGGAAATTCACTATAAATTGACCAGAGATAATTAGGAGTCATACCATATATGTATGGATTCCTCTCTGAGTCTAGTTTCCATAGAAACAAACAGCATCAGTATTGAAGCTCTGTGCAGAGAGATATCCAAGTCGTAATGAGCAAAGGTCAGTGTAGTCGACCCCTGTAACATGGGAGACTTTGACTAATAAACTGTACTAATTGGCCGGACCAAAAATTCTAGACAAAAATACATAGATGGGGACATGAGTGTCGTTTCAGGGAAAAATCACAAAACTGATTTTCGAGTTGTGAAACTCAAGATATGATTTTTGAAGCGACTAGTACTCAGACTGGGCAGTGTCTGGAAAAATTTTTCAAGGTTTGTTAACATCTCGTGTCCGACTCCGGTGTCGGTCTCGGGTTCGGGGTGTTACACTTTGAGAGCACAGTAGCACATTACAGTTGGTCAAACAGGTCATTGATTCGCAACAACGGGTACTTGTTTTTTATAGTTAACTTATTCAACTATCTATAGTCGATACATGTCCTCATGCTTCCATCCTTTTTTACAAATGGCACTGGTGAATCCCAAGGTAGGATGTTTGGTCAAATGAAACCTTCATCCAACAGCTCCTGAAGTTGTATCACCAACTCTTAAGTTATTTAGGTGCCATACGATACTATGTGATAGACACTGGTAAACTACCATGATACAACTTAATGCTGAACTCTACCTCACGATTTGGAGGTAGCATAGGTAGCTCGTCAGGGAACACATATGGGAAATCTTGCACAGTTCGCATCTCGCAAACACTTTTCACTGTATCATATGAACCAGTCATGAATGCGAGATAGGCTTCGCAATCCTTGCCTAACATTTTCTTTGCCTTCAAAGTTGAGACTATATTAGACATTGTTTGAATGTGCTCACCTACCACCACCACTTCTTTGCCTTCACTGCTTCGCAAAGGGACTTCCTTTAACTTGAAATCAATTTTGGCTTTATGTTCAGTCAGCCAGTCCATTCCCAAAATTACGTCGAACCTATAGAACAGTAACTCCATCAAGTTCGCATAGAAAACTTGACCATGTACCTCTAGTAGACACCAATTGTATACTCCATTGACTAACATACTATCCCTAAATGAACTACTAATAGTCACATCCTTTTCTATGGTCCTTACTGCTATTCCTAACTTATTAGCTAATTCACTCAAAACATACGAGTGTGTTGAACTAGAATCAATCAAGGAAAATAAGGGAATAGTTCGCAGATGCTCTAATGGAAGTCCATGATTTGCAGGTGCAACATTCGCTTTAGTAACTCACTGAAAGGCGCCAATCATAGCTTGAAATAGATGCTCCATGATTTCTTCCAAAACGCTTGCCCTGTGAGGTCGCTCTTGCTATAACACCCCTAACCCGTAACCGTCGCCGAAATAGGGTTACGGAGCATTACCAGACTTATTTTACAAACGTACATACATTTCTCATACAATTATCAATCCAAATGTAAATCATTCACAATCATTCATATTATCCCTAATACGATACGAGGCCCAAATCATGCTTTAGAAGTGGTTCAGGACTAAACCAATATCTCAGGAAATTTTTGCAACACTTAGAAAATTTTACAAAATACAGGGGACATACCCTCGTGTGGCCCGGCCGTGTGTCTCACACGTCCAAAGACACACCCGTGTCACAGGCCGTGTGGACATTAGAAATGGGATCACATGGCTGTGTCTCATCCCATGTCTGACCCCATGTAACTCTCTGACTTGGGTCACACGGTCAACACATACGGGCGTGTGACTTAGTCGTGTGCCCTTTGACATGGCTTCACACGCCCGTGTACCAGGCCATGCCAAACCTGTAAGGTATACTGTCTTATGCTGCACAGCCAAGTTACACGCCTGTGTGCTGGGCCGTGTGGAGCATACTGACTTGATTTCTAAATAAACACCAGGGGACACACGGCCGTGTCACCTGATCGTGTGTCACACACGGCTGAGACACGCCCATGTGGACAAAAAAATATGCTATTTACTAAGCCATCTTTCTTACCCAAATTGCATTCACCTACACCAAACCAAAAGGCATATAACATGGCATAAATAGGCATTTAAACCAATCTCAACCAAGCCTAATTCATACTATTTCCATATCAATAACTATATGGCTCATTACATCGTATTTTTACAATTCAAAACATACCAAATCCGCATTCTCAAATCATCAATATGGTTACTTTCAATTATGTATCACTTTACCTAAAACCACAAACATACCAATCTCAAATTCAAGAATTTGATACTCCAAATACAAATTTACAACAAGCATATAAATGGAAATTATACACAACATATCAAAAAGGCCATTTGCACATGAATACTCATCATAAAGTATACCAAAATAAGCCAAATCACATGGCTATACACATAACCAAACATTCATCATTTACTAGCCAAATTAAATGGCTAAATTCATTACTAACAAATATACCAAAATGATGGCAATTCTTATACATGCCATATAACCAAATACATAAGTTCAAAAGTACCAAAGTGATAGCTTGATAGTGTGATGAGATCTTCGACGACTCCCAAATCCGAGCTAGCTTTGATAAACACTATAAAACACGGAAAAGTAAACAAAGTAAGCTATAAAGCTTAGTAAGCTCCTATAGTTAATAAGTAAATCTCACCATTTATTCACCAAATCAAGTAGTATGAACATAATATACTACAAAATCATTAAATCATAAGGTTAACATATATTCAATCACATAAGTAATCATGAACTCACAACTTTTATAGATTCAATGCTTATGTAGTTTCCGTACATACCTGTACTGATACTTATCTATTTTTCATTGTTTCATATCTTCGATATACCCGTTGAACCATTTGGAATAATATCAGATACTCAGGAATCTAGCACCCTAAGTGTCAAATACATAGCCGAAGCTATCTCAATCTCATATCTCATATAATGCTCACTTTTGAGCTATCAATGGGCCTACTCATACAAATTGATGGTCATGACGTAGCTACACGATGCTGCTCACACAAGCTGACAAGAATCTGCAACACATGTCGGATAACTCAGCCACTGGTAGGACGTACGGACCAGCAGCTAAATCACATAACCCCTAATGACATGTCATTCGTATCCTAATCTATTCCTAAGGTTCAACCGGGATTTCACATTACCGAATCTTTGTTGAACATATCCGTAAGATTTTATTCACAATTAAATTCAATAATAAAGCATTAAAACACAATTATAATAATGCTTATTAACATACGAACTTACCTCGATTACAAAAACGAAGAAATGGATTGACTAGTCCAAAACTTTTTTTTCCCCCGATCTAAATCTGAACTTCGCTTTTCTTGATCTATATGTAATCAAATTTATCTTATTCAATTTAGCCCAAAAAGCGTACTATGGCAAAATTACACTTTTGCCCTAATATTTCAACATCTTTTCAATTTAGTCCTTAGCTCATAAAAATACAAATTCATGCAATTAGGTCCCTACCCATGTTATCCGAACTTCGCTTAGTATCATAGCAATCCATATTTTTCATTTATTTCACATCTCTACCACAAAATTTCCACATTTCACAAATAAATCCTTAATTGACAATTTTATCAAAAAATCTCTTAAAAATGTTGTTTATCTAACAAAAACCATTTATTTTCTATCATCAAACATCAAAATTCACCTATATTCATCAATGGTAAAAATCTAAACCTTTAACAGTTTTGCAAATTAGTCTCTGGGCTAGCTAGATTAAGCTGCAACAATCTCAAAAATATAGAAATCATTAAAAACGAGACAAAAATAACTCCAATAGCATACACAAGCTTGGCCGAACCCTAGCTTCAAAAATGGCTATTTTTTTCTTTGAAATCAGTTGAAGAAGGAATAGAATGATGATAACTTTGTTTTACTTATTTTTAATTATCATTAATTACCAAATTACAAAATTAACCTTGTTATAAAATCATTTAAAACATCCATTATATGTCCATAATTGTCCACTCAATATAACCATGGTCTAATTACCACATAAGGACCTCCACTTTATTATACACCTTTAGCTAATAGAACTCAAGTTTTACACTTTACGCGATCTAGTCCTTTTTATCAAATTGAGCATTTGAATGATAAAATTTCTTAATGAATTTTTCACACAATCATACTATCATGCTGTAGAATTTAAAATAATAATAAAATAATTATTTCGATCTTGAATTTGTGGTCCTGAAACCACTGTTTCAATTTGACTAAAAATGGGTTGTTACACTTGCGTAGCCCAAATCTGTTCTCCTTCTATGTGATTAGCAGCTTCAATCACATGGTTTACATTCACTCTACGAGGATGCATTCTTGCTTACTCTAAACGTGCACAAGACATTGAATTTAGGTAAGACATTAAACACATAAATCGATATCCAAACTACCAGACACACTTGCGAACACAATCCATATTTATCAATCTTGCACTTGTGAACACAGTTCGTAGCGAACATAACTTACTTTACAGAGTTGGCAAATAGTAGAGGGATGATTTGAGGCGTAATCCTATAAAAGATATGGCTAACCAAATGCGATGTTTATCCCCAGTCCAACCCTAGCAAACAACGACACAATCATGCATGCAGAGCACTTCAAACTTTAAACATTACGATCTTACCTTTTTAGCTATGGCAAGCCTACTTCGCCAAATCTGGTAAACACACTTTGCCATATTCTGGCGAACACACTTCACCACATTCTGGAAAATTTATCGAGTTTGACCTTGCTTTGGCAAGCTGAACCTACCTAGCTTATTTACCAACTGATATAACACCCCAAACCTAGCCTAGGAGTTTCGGGCTGAATGTGGTGAGCTACATTAGCCACAGAAGTGACTCTCATTAACTTCTAAACTAACCTCGAACACACCACTTAAGTCTTAATAAAAGTTGCGCTAACTTAAAACACAATAGTGGAAACATGAAACAAGCATCTGAGTTTCACAAACAAACAAAAGTAGGTTCACATGTCTCTTAACAACATACTTAAGAGTTCACAGAACAACTCAACTTTTCAAACGACAATAGTTTGCAAAACAAGAAAACATGTGAGTTCGTAGTACAACATGATACATAGGCTCGCATACTTATCAATCTTCACTTAAAAAATCACATAGCATAAGGGTTCACATAACTTCTAAAGTAAGGACTTCACACAAAACTAAGGTTCGCATAATATCATTAGTTCACAAAAACTTCATGCTTTTGCAAATAAACATACCTCGCAAAGTAACAAAACATGCATGCAAAGGTTTTCATACGTTGGTGGGGTTAGCATATTTTCATGGGTTCGCATACATGTATAGGTTCGCATATTTTTTAGGGTTCGCATGTAATAAGACAATCATTACAGGTTTGTACAAATGATTATTGTTTGCAACACTTACATGGGTTTGCTAAGTTAGGGGTGCGCATGTAAATATGGTAAAAACACCTAGGGTATCACATGAAATAAAACTATCACAATAGTGGTATATAACACCCCTTAACCGTATATGACGCCAGAACAGGGTAGGAGGTATTACCATACTTGTACTTATACATTCATGCAATAATCGGGCTATAAAATTTTTCTTTAAAACAACTTCATTTATACATACAAAAATTGTCCCTACTATGGGCCTACGAGGCCCAAAAATGGCCATCGAAAAAGGATCGGGACTAAATTAAGAATTTTTAGAAAGTTTGGGAAATTTTCCCTAATACAAAGCCACACGCCCGTGTGCTATTGACACGCCCCTGTCCACCAGCCATGTAACTCTCTGACTATGATGTCAGCACCAATTTAGGGTCACACGGCCGTATCACATGCCCGCGCGGCCAGACCGTGTAGTCAATTAATTAAATGAATTTTTCATAAAAAGGTGTAAACTTCACACGGCCAGAGTACACGCTCATGTGGGTAGGCCGTGTCTCTCACACAGCCAAGACACATGCCCATGTCTTAGCCCGGTGTTTATTACTGAGTATACTGACTTGCAAAATTAGGGTGCATGGGACACAAGGCCATTCAACACGCCCATGGGGCAGACCATGTGTCACACAAGGCCTAGACACATGCCCGTGTGTCTACCCGTGTGAACAATTTGAAGGCTATTTTTTAAGCCACTTGCTACCCTTAATCACTCATGCACTTGAGCATAATTTATAGCATGCAACATGACATTCTTCGACACTCAATATTCAACACCATAGCACTTTCACATATTTATAATATCATTCTATTGCACAATTCCCTTGATCCTATCATTTGGAAGCATTTTATACAAATCTCATGCAATTCAACTTAATTATCAAAATTTCAAGTTGCACATTTACAACTATTGTCATCTTACGTCATTAATCCATTCCTTATCTCCTAGTATTTAATCTATACATCTGCATACATCCACCAAGCAATCATATTCCACGTCATCCAGACTATATCTCATCATATATCCATCACACAACCACATAGCACATCATTAAGGCATCAACACATGCATGCATGGACAATTAGATATTACAACCCAAAAATCAATCATGAGCCATATCACATGGCTATTACAAAATGAATCATCAACATCATAGGCCTTCACAATTTGGCCAAATAGCATGACACATATCACAAAATGACCAAGTCCCCTATACATGCCATACTCAAAATAACAAATTCACTATACCCAATGTTTTTTTTGATAGTGTGATCAAATGCTCCGACAACTTCTGATCCCCGAGCTAGCTTGGCGAAACTATAAAGGATGGAAAAAGAGAGGGGAGTAAGCATTTAATCTTGGTAAGTCCACACGCAAATAATATGTAATATTAGTAAACCATAATCATGCATGAAAAAATAGCATAACCATCAAGATTATTTATCATTCAAGTGTTCTAGCTCATTTATCAAGTATTCTTATATACATATATGAGTATACTTTCTCGTCAACTATCATTCTTTAACAGAGCATCACTCATGAGTGTAATGTACATACCTGTATATATCCGTAGCATATCAAATAACTTTACCTTCATTACCATGCCCATCTCGGGACTTTCATCGCATCATTCATTATAATACTCGTTGAACACTCGGAATACTATTGGATACGTGGAAACTTGCACATAAGTGCCCTATAAACATACGTAGCTGAAGCTACCTCATATCATGTAACTCTCGCAATGGAGCTACTCATAGGCTTGCTCATATAACCTATCGATCAAGGTGTAACTACACGGGCCGCTTACAAAAGCTGTCAAGTATCCGACCACCCAAGGATTACCTAGCTACTGGTAGGACACACACAGAACCATTGCCCGAAACTTGATCACATGTATCGCATCCATTATGAACTCATACCACTCAACGAGCTCGGATGCTCACATCCATTATGAACTCGGACCACTCAACGAGCTCAGATGCTACATATATCACGAACCCAGACCACTCAATGAGTTTGGACTTCTTAATTCCTAGTGACATGTCATTTGTATCCTAGACTATTCGTAAAGTTCAAACAAGAATTTTCCTCACTTGCACAAGGCATACTTTGTCGTACTTGCTCGTAATGTCGTATGTAACGGCCATAATATCATTTATGCTTTCATAACAACCAATAAGCATATTACTCACAATAACAAGAAAACATTTATCACATAATATCAAAACATTAAAAACATGCTACAACACCACATTATTTGCATATGCACTTACCTTGGTACAAAAATGATGGTAATCGAGCCTAATCGTTGTATACTTTATTCTTCCCTCGATCAAGACCCGATTCACATTTTTCTTGATCTATAATGCCAAATTTAACTTGTTTATTAATAACATTACTCAAATCGATCCATAATTCATGCTTTGGTAAAATTACCTTTTCTACCTTTATCTTTTCACTTATTTACGATTTAGTCCCTAGGCTCGTAAAATGAAATGCATGCATTTTCTTGGTTACCCAAGCCTAGCCAAACCTTTACTATACTCATATCAGCCCATATTTTCCTTTATTTCACATTATTACTACCCACTTTTACACTTTTACAAATAAGTTCCTTTCTTAGGTGTTGTCACTAAAAATCACCTAGTAAAAGATGTTTATCATGCATCTAACATTCATATTCCTCCATTAATCAACAAAATACATGCATGTTACACAAGGGTAAAATTTCATACATGAACCCTAGCTTAAAATATAGCTAGAAATGGGCAGATCATGCTTCAGAGACTTAAAAATACAAAGAACATTAAAATCTAGGCTAGGGAGCACTTACAATCAAGCTTAAAAATGTTAAACAAAACCCTAGCTATGCTATTGAGAAATTCGACCAACACTTGGAGAAGATGGACACATTTTTGCTATGCATGTCCATTTTTGTCCAAAATTATAGAAATTGATCAAATTGCTAATTAGGACCCTCTAATTATAATCTAAAACAATTTCATGCTTAAAGCCTCTAGAATACCTTTTATTCAATTTGGTCCCTAAAATTCAATTAGACATTTTATGCATAGAATTTGCTCATGAAACTTTCACATAAGCATGCATTCATATCACAGACTTCATAAGAATCATATAATAATTATTTCTATCTTATATTTGTGGTCTCGAAACCACTGTTCTAGGCCCTAATTCGAGATGTTACAGGGTACGCATGTAATTATGGTTCACTGTATATAATGGTTAAATACAAGGGTTCGCAAGTAATTTACTGCAAACATACATGAACCACAATTATCAACATGCAGCCAAACGATGAAATACTCATACATGAATAATATCGATTTTATTCATAGAATAATAATATATTTTAGGACATGGTTCGTAAGGTAATTAGTTGGAAATCAAAACAGGGTAAAATATCTAATCTTTAATTCTTATTGTTAGATCCACAGAATCAAAATTTTAAATAGTCTAAGCATCAAATAATATCATCATATTCATAAAGTAAAAAATATAATTCTAAACCCATAATAAAAATCCCATCGCCTTTAACCCAGGTTCGCTAACAACTACTCAGGAGCACTCCTCGCCACATCATCAACTTCGCCAATGCTAATCTGGGACCTACTTACTTGAGAAGAACTAAGAGATGAGTGGGTGAGTTCATGGTGAAATTAGTGAACAATCAGAAACATTAAGATATGTTTTAGAAATAGAGAAAGGAAACTTTAGTCTTGAAAATGTTTTGCGTGTTGGGTTTGCGGGTCAGGCTGCAAAACCCAGTTTGCATATTTTGTCAGAAAGCATAACTTTGGAAAATAGTTTAAAAACTCATTAATCTTTTCTTAAAACATACTTGGCAGGGCTTGCCTTAAAATTTCAAGGCCTATCTTATTTATCAAAAACATTTACAAACTCGAGTCTGAGTTCACCTTAAAATCGCAAAGCCAGTTGGCATTTTTCAGAAAACATTTCCTTTGAATAGGGTCTGCCTTAGCTCGCAAGACCGATGCAGAATTACGGTCAAAGTATGCTTTAGGTTGCAAGACTAGCTCGTCATTTTCTCTTTTTGGATATAATCTAACTGAACTCGTGAAGATGCACGTACTTTGAGACATATCACACTAGCTCACATAAAGATGGGCTCACTAAGGAGCACAATCACTTAAGCTTGCATGGGGAGCTTCAATGATTCATAGCTTGTACCTTAAACTCACATGGGGAGCTTTGCTGATACACAACTTATCACTTAAGCTCACATAGAGGGCTTTGCTGATACACAACTTATCACTTAAGCTCATGTGGGGAGCTTCACTGATACACAGCCTATAAAATCATTGTTGAAAACATTCTTTAAAACCATAGCTTGCATAGGAGCTCCACAAAACTGTGTTGTAAAAATCATATTTTCAACCTGTATTTGAAAATAGAGGTTCATAGCTTTGATCGCGTGATTCGTAACAAGTAATAAATATTTATAATGAAGATCAAACCTAGACTAACTATTATCATGACGAAAAGGCAAGCGCACCTATCGAACAATAGTATAGTAATGGCAAGACCGGGATACATACCCAAGGGAACCAAAAGTACTAGTAATAACTATCTTTTTATTATCTAGCCTAAGAATAAAAGGGTTTGTTTATTAAACTAATTATCTAAACTAATTAACTAATTTAATTAAAGCGAAGAGAGAATTTGGAAAAAGACTTGAAGAGAAGCAATTAATAAAAACGACACCTAAGGAGGAATCCAGCCAGATTTCACTTGTTATCTGACTTTGAACCGGACGATTTATTCACTTGACTTGTTCCGTAGAGATCCCTAAGTTAAGTTATTATCCCTATTCAAGACTAATAACATCTAATCCCTAGATTGAATAACCGAGACTTTTCTCTAATTAACACTCTAAGGTTGCATTAACTCGATCTATGGATCCCCTTATTAGGTTTCACCCTAATCTGGTAAAATCTCGTAACCCTATTTCTAGGTGTTCGATCAACTTTGCTTAATTATGCCAAATCTACTCTTAGGCAGGGTCTATTCCTCCTCTGCATAAGCACATCAAATCATGCATTAATACCCGGAATATTAACTCAAGCATTAAGAACACATAATTAAGAACAAATCAAGTATTTATTATACAGTTCAGATAATAATAACAAGATCCATCATAGGTTTTATCCCCCTTAGGTATCTGTGGGGTTTAGTTCATAATAAAATAAGAGTACATCTCAAAAGTATGAAAATAACAAAACATAAAGAAAACTCTAAAACCCCTGAAGGAATTCTAAGAGAGATCTTCAGTCTTGGAGTAGCTCCGGCTTTTGAGATGGATCATCTGGCTTCCTTCAAGTAATTCCCGGCGTGTGGTTCTGTGTTCCAGAAAAGTTCTGAAGAGCCCCCTTTCTAGGTCATACTTAGGGTGTTTTATATAGGATTTTGATTGGCTGTCTTCCCCCTAAGTATCTATTTTCCGTGTAGAATACAACTCCTTGAAAAAGGGAGACACCCGTGTGCCACGGCCGTGTGACGTGCTTGCCGGGCCGTGTGTGATCCGTTAAATTGCCATGGCCGTGTGGGCTCAATGGCTAGGTCGTGTGAGTCGTGTAAACCTTGGTCGACACCCTCGAAAGGCACGGACTGTGAGCTACCCGTGCGGTAAGGCTTAGGCCGTGTGGGTCTTCTCGATTTGGTCCGTTTTGTCCCCTTTTTAGCTCATTTTTGGCTCCTTTTGACTCTTGGTGCTATCCTAGGTACAAAACATGAAATAATCAGATTAAAAGCACCAAAATGTACAAATCTAGTAGTAAACATCCATAAATATGCTAAGTATTTGGGGGTAAAAACATGTATCATTTGGCATTTATCAAATACCCCCACACTTAAGCATTTGCTTGTCCTCAAGCAAAATTCTCACTTACTGCTAGAATTCATTCTTTTCAATCACAATATCAGTATTGGTAATGTTACAAACTATTCCACGAAAAATTATACAGTGAGAATTTAACTATAGGGGCATTAAAGCCTCAAACAATCTAAATAGGAAATTTCGATAATAAAATTATAGGTAAGCTCCTTCCTTTAAGTAATTAACTTTAGTCCTAAATACAAAAGCAATGACATCCTCACTAAAGATTCACTCAAATCACTCAAAGTGTTTAAGGGTCAAGATTAAGTACTCGATTATCTAACATGAAAAGTTATTACCATAGGCTTGCCTGAAAATCAAATCTCCACCACTTGTAAATGATATGATAGTCTAATCAAAAGGTCTTTGCATGGTTGTAATAGGGTTTAGGCTACAGGTATGGATACAGGTCAAAGAACAAGGGTTAGAATCGGGATAATTTTAATATGTTACCCTACTATCAAAAACTTAATTAATGAATCACAAACAAATAGTTAGAACTATTTTACATGAGTTCATGACAACTTTAGCTTGCTGAGAATTACAAAATTTTTTTTTAAAAACAAATCAAGTTAATACAATACAAAAATTATACTTCATGATTCAGTAACAAAAAATGGTGAACATAGTGAGGTAACAATATTAAATTCAATCTCGATAAAAAGGGTCAAATTAAGTAAGAGGATTTCAACAATAATGGGTTAATGGGTTAATGATGAGGGTTAATTAAAGAAAAAGGTTAATAGGTTCAAAAGGGGTTCACTAAGGGTTTAATTATGTGGGAAGGCTTTTTATGGAGTAAATGGGTTAAATCCTAAGTGCCTTTATCATCTCAGTATATCAAATCATACGTGTGATCTCAACATATATAATCGAAGCAAGTTCTAGAATAACAGTTCAATGTTGACACACTCAAACCATAAGAGAAGTGAGCAAGAAAGAAAGCTATATGCTCAAAAGGCTCAAAAATCTCACCAAAAAATTGGGTTTTTGATGTCATTCCTGTATACTTAAGATTTCAAGATAATACCTCAATTTAGGAAAATAATCTAAAAATTTTAGTTCTCAAACTCTCAACTTATCATGCTCGATTCTTTAATGTCTTATAATCAAATAATCCTGCATAATTCTCATGGTCTAATTCATGAAATACCACCAATAGTTATAGATCAATCAGAATTCATTCTATCAATATTATGAGAAAATCACTTAAGCACAAGACCAAATTCAGGATTTGAGAATAATGCAAAAAGTTAGGTTTCATGTTCACCCCCCACATTTAAGATGTACATTGCCCTCAATGTACAAAGATAGACTAGTCAACATAAAGAAAATCATAAGAGGGAAAAGGTGAAACTCCCTGTTAGAAGGATGCAGAGCTTGATTCTGAGGCTGGAGTGTTTGGGGAAAATGGTAGCGGCCACTGTTCTTGGCTAGATGAAGAAATTGGGTCGTTGAACATGGCACTCGTTCGATATTGTTCCCTATTTGTTTCCTCATTGCGTAAAATATTCCTAGCACCTTTGCTTGGAAGTCTGTAGAATCATGAAGAGCTTATTAAGGGTTGGTGTGGAAGAGAGTGTATTGGAATTACTTGTTCGAAATACCAGAAAATGAAAAATAAAAATTTACTAATATAGATATGTCTTTCAAAATAAGGAAATTGAAATGAAAATAAAAATCAAAAGAAAAATAAGAATAAAATAAATAAAAGAAAATAAAAAAAATAGGAGGATTCGATGATCCTCATCGGTGGGGCCCTCAGGTGGTGGTGTTAGAGGTGCGATGTGGAAGTGCTGGCACAACTGTTGCATCATGGCCTGGATATCATCCATCTATCGGTCTCGTCGCCAATCTCGCTCGTGGATCATCTCAAACTAGTACTGCTCAAAGTGGGCGAGTCGATCGTAAAAGTGTGCCAATGAAGCAGCCGCAGGAACTGGTCGTTCCCTAGGTGGCGCAGTCCTTATGTTGTGGGGGAACATCATTAGAAATGTCCTCAAGATCCTCCTCATCAATGGCATGCGAGAGACAGTACTGAGGAGGATTGTTCCCACGTCGGCTCTCGATCATCCGCATGTGTAACATAGTCGTGATGCCCTGTGGGGACATCTGACCTATCAGTGTAAGTGTTGATGACTGGGCCGCAGTGTTAAGGAGGTCGAAGTGTCTGGCAAGGCACGTCATGTAGGGGTCGATGGAGATCACTCTCTTCCTATGCCGCTCAGTCCGATGGAGAATGGCGAAAGTAATGAAGTAGGCCAAGTCAGTCACGTGTGCATTCGCCACGCACCATAAATAATAGGCGTCGTGGGTGTTGATGACGCCAGTGCTCTCTCTCCTTCCAGTCAATATGTGTGCTAAGATGACATGGAGGTAGAGTAGGGAAGGAGCGAGGGCTGAGGCCTTCGAATGGCTGGGGTCGTAGGTGGAAGAGAGTGGTGCCAAAGCCTTCCAGCATAAGGAGGGGGAGATATGGAGATTGCGTGGTAGTGCATTAACGTCCTCCTCCTCCATAAATTCATCGGTGTAGAGTCCCAGAGCAACTCCAAACTCTGGGACATTCATCGCACGAACTAGACCGCCTAATTGGAAGTGAATGGGGCTTGGGTCGTCATTGTTTGTCATCACCACCTGTAAATCAAAAGTAGAGCATAGTTCTAGAGTTAGCTCTAAATAAGTGGGCTCGATAATAGCGAAGAACTGTTCCCATGGGTCTATGGACAGGAGGGCGCGGATGGCATCAGCGTGCTGGACTTGCTCTACGGTAGCCCAATCGATGCAGCGACCTGTGGTGATGGGTCGTGCGCATAGTGTTTGAAATAGCTCCTCCTGCGAAGCTTGTGGAAATTCAAGGAACGGGTGCCAAACTTTGGCTGTAGCTCGTACCGAGGAAGAACCCGATCCCCTACGTCTTTTTGAGAAAGGGACCGCGACCTTCTTTCCCTTTGATGACGACATAATATACCTGAAAATATATGAGCATTGATAGAATCCAAGATACATTAGTAGTTAAGCAAGAGGCCCAAAAACTAGTATATGCTATTTAGTGTTTTAAATAAGTCAAATATAGAAAATTCTAAAGAAAATTCATAACTTGTCTAAAACATATTTGTAGTAGTAACAATATCTGTGTAAAGCATGAAAAATACTAATGTAACAACACAATTGGAAAAACAAGGTTAAGAAAGTGAACCAAGGGCTGCTGTAAGGCGGTGCACCGGCGTGTGATGGCGAGCACGGGTGTGTGACGCAGAGAGGAAACCGTGTGGTGGAAAAATAGAGGGTATAGGGAGGGAAAGATGGGGATTAATGCAAGTGTAGTGACTTTGAGGGTGGTTTGGGGGTTGGGGAAGTGAGAATCTAGGGAATGGTGGCCGGAATAGGGAGTAGGGTTTGGAGGAGGGTGGAATTCAGCTAGGGTTTTGAAAGGAGAAAGAAGATGAACAATGGTTTGTTTATATAGGGGAGGGGCACACGGCTTAGGGCCACGCTCATGTGCTGTGAGGGTAGCCTGTGTTTTTCGAATTTTTCAAATGTGGTCGTGCCCGGCTACTATCATACGCCCGTGTATCTTGGGCGTGTGTGGCACACGGCCATGCCGCACGGCTGTGGGGATTTATCGTACCCCGTGTTTTAGGGAAATCATGTCCTGCTTCAACACGGTCGTCTCGCGCAGCCGTTTCTCTTCCCTTGTCTGGCCACGACTTTAGGCACACCCGTGTTCCTGGCCGTGTGTGCTTGAAAACCGTGCAATTCAAAAATTAAGTTAATGATTCAAAGTGTTAGAAATTAAAAAAAATAAAGAAATCAAAATATGTTAGTGCTCGAGTTGCCTCCCGAGAAGCGCTTATTTACAGTCTAAGCTAGACTTACCTCTCCGTTGAATGATCATGGTGGTTTGAGGAGTTCATACTCCTCATTCCTATTGTCAATTTTAAAATAAGGTTTTAAACGGATGTTGTTTACCTTAAAAGTGCCGAACTTGGGATGAGTCACCTCCACTGTACCGAATGGAAAAATACTAAGTACCCTAAGAGGGATTTCCTCATTTGGTGTGGTAGTGACAATGTGAGGATCAACGGCATCTAGTAAGACTGTATCGCCGACCTGAATTTGATTAGGAGAGGTATCGGGCTTGTTTTTGCGTAGTTTCATTTTATCATGTGTTCTCAGTTTGTGTTCTCGCCATTCGTCTAGCTCCTCTATCCGTAGTCTTTGTTCTTCATGAACGTCTTTTTTCTCTTCATGATAGTAGCGCATTGTCTCTATTGTCTTTGTTCGAGGAGGTTCCTGCAAGGACGATTGAATATTAGTTTTATCATCGACAGTTTTTTGTAGCATTATCCTGAGTCTTAGGGGTTTTGACTGAGTCGCGTGCTTGGAGTGTTACTGCGTCGTCACCTGCACGAAGTGTTAGCTCCCCTGTGCCTACATTTATAATTGTTCTGGCAGTTGCTAAAAAGGGTCGTCCTAAAATTAAAGGTACCTCGTCATCCTCATCCATATCTAAGACAACAAAGTCTACTGGGTAAATAAATTTATCAATTTTAACGAGAACATCTTCAATAATACCCTTAGGAAATCTAACTATTTTGTCAGCCAATTGTATGCTCATCCTAGTCTGTTTAGGTTTACCGAGACCTAGTCGTTTAAACATTTTATAGGGCATAACATTTATACTTGCCCCTAAATCAGCTAAAGCATTATTCACAGATAAACTACCAATTAGGCAAGGAATTGTAAAACTCCCTAGATCTTGTAATTTGTTAGGTAGCTTATTCTTTAGAATAGCTGAGCAGACTGCATTGAGTTCCACATGCGATTAGTGTCTAATTTTCTATTATTTCTCAGAAGTTCCTTTGAGAATTTTGCTGAGTTGGGCATCTGCGAAAGAACTTCAATAAAGGGCAAGTTAATATGTAATTTCTTTAAGAGTTTGACAAACTTACCGAATTGTTTTTTTGTTCTGTCTTTCGTCATTGCTTTACGATACGGCACATGAGGTTCATGATTTGTACTTACCTGTTTGGGATCATTATTGTTTACCTCTTCTCATCCTTTGTTCATCGCATTGTTCTGCTGTATTTTTAGCTCGGGTGTAAAGAATCCTTCCTTATATTGAGTACTAATTGCATTGAGGTGTTCCCTCGGATTAGGTTCTGTATTACTTGGTAGGCTACCTTGTGGTCGTTCGGAGATTAGTCTGGACAGCTGGCATATCTGAGTTTTGAGTCCTTGTATCGATGCTTGTTGATTCTTAAGTGCAGTCTCAGTATTTTGAAAATGGGTTTCTGACATTGAGATGAATTTAGAGAGCATCTCTTCAAGGTTCGGCTTCTTTTCTTGTTGATAAGGTGGCTATTGAAAACGCTGAGGATTTTCTGGCTTTTGATTCTCTTGACCTCCCCAGGAAAAATTTGGGTGGTTCCTCCAACCTGCATTATAGGTATTACTGTATGGGTTATTTTGAGGTCTAAAGTTATTGTTACCATATAGTTGACTTGTTCCTTTTCGGTTGTGGGATTGAAGGATTGATATTCTGTATCCACACCTCCTCCATTTGAGTCACACCTCATTATTGGATGTAACTGCATAGAACCAAGAAAACTATCAATTTTTTTATTGAGAAGTTCTACCTGATTAGAGAGCATGGTGACTGAATTGATGTTATAAATGCTGCCTGTTTTTGTTGGCTTAGTCTTCATGACTTGCCACTGATAGTTGTTCAGTGACATCTCCTCTATGAATTCATGGACATCTTGTTGTGTTTTTATTGTTAATGGTTCCGCCAGCAGCTGCGTCAATCATTTGCCTTGTCGAGGGATTCACACCATTGTAGAACGTTTGAACTTGCAGCCAAAGCGGTAACCCATGGTGAGGACACCTTCTGAGTAAGTCCTTGTATCTCTCCCATGTATCGTAAAGTTTTTCTAAATCCATCTGCACAAAAGAAGAGATAGCATTACACAATTTAGCCGTTTTAGTCGGTGAAAAATATTTTAGTAAAAATTTCTCGGTCATTTGTTCCCAAGTAGTGATAGACCCTCGTGGTAACGAGTTCAACCACTATTTAGCTTTGTTTCTCAGTGAAAAGGGAAATAACTAAAGACTAATGGCATCATCAGAAACACCATTGATTTTGAATGTATCGCAAAATTCTAGGAAATTTGCTAAGTGAACGTTGGGGTCTTCATCCTGCAAACCATCAAACTGAACAAACTGCTGTATCATCAGAATTGTGTTAGGTTTTAGTTTGAAATTATTTGCAGCAACAACAGGTCTAACTGTACTAGATTCAGTTCCTATTAAAGAGGGTTTAGCATAGTCATACATAGTACGTGGAGTAGGATTTGGATTAGCTGCAATTGCAGGAGACAGCTAATCGCCAGGATTTTTGGCCATCTCTTCGGTTGGGGTTTGAGTATCATCTTCTCGGTCGTTCTCTATGTATCGTAAGCTACGCCTTATTTCTCGTTGATTTTTGTGATTTGTACGATCGATTTCTTCGTCAAAAAGTAATGGTCCTGACGGGTTTCTTCTAGTCATAAACTATAAAAACTTGCCAAGAGAGAGAAAAAGTAAGTAATAAATAATAAAATAAAATAAATTTGCAAGAAAAATAAATGGCTAAAGTAATAAAAATTTAGTGTCCCTAATATTTTAGTTCCCCGACAACGGCGCCAAAAACTTGATCGCGTGATTCATAACAAGTAATAAATATTTATAATGAAGATCAAACCTAGACTAACTATTATCACGACGAAAAGACAAGCGCACCTATCGAACAATAGTATAGTAATGGCAAGACCGGGATATCATACCCAAGGGAACCAAAAGTACTAGTAATAACTATCTTTTTATTACCTAGCCTAAGAATAAAAGGGTTTGTTTATTAAACTAGTTATCTAAACTAGTTAACTAATTTAATTAAAGCGAAGAGAGAATTTGGAAAAAGACTTGAAGAGAAGCAATTAATAAAGACGACACCTAAGGAGGAATCCAGCCAGATTTCACTTGTTATCTGACTCTGAACCGGATGATTTATTCACTTGACTTGTTCCGTAGAGATCCTTAAGTTAAGTTATTATCCTTATTCAAGACTAATAACATCTAATCCCTAGATTGAATAACCGAGACTTTTTCTCTAATTAACATTCTAGGGTTGTATTAACTCGATCTATGGATCCCCTTATTAGGTTTCACTCTAATCTGACAAAATCTCATAACCCTATTTCTAGGTGTTCGATCAACTCTGCTTAATTATGCCAAATCTACTCTTAGGCAGGGTCTATTTCTCCTCTGCATAAGCACATCAAATAATGAATTAATACCCGGAATATTAACTCAAGCATTAAGAACACATAATTAAGAACAAATCAAATATTTATCATACAGTTCAGATAATAATAACATGATCCATCATAGGTTTTATCCCCTTTAGGTATCTAAGGGGTTTATTTCATAATAAAATAAGAGTACATCTCAAAAGTATGAAAATAACAAAACATAAAGAAAACTCTAAAACCCCTGAAGGGATTCTGAGAGAGATCTTCAGTCTTGGAGTAGTTCCGGCTTTTGAGATGGATCGTCTGGCTTCCTTCAAGTAATTCCCGGCGTGTGGTTGCCAGGCCGTGTACGATCCGTTAAATTGCCACGGCCGTGTGGGCTCAATGGCTAGGACATGTGAGTCGTGTAAACCTTGGTCGACACCCTTGAAAGGCACGGGCGTGTGAGCTGCCCGTGTGGCAAGGCTTAGGTCGTGTGGGTCTTCTCGATTTGGTCTGTTTTGTCCCTTTTTAGCTCGTTTTTGGCTTCTTTTGACTCTTGGTGCTCTCCTAGGTACAAAACATGAAATAACCGGATCAAAAGCACCAAAATCCACAAATCTAGTAGTAAACATCCATAAATATGCTAAGTATTTAGGGTAAAAACATGTATCATTTGGCGTTTATCAAGCTTGAAAACATATCTTTTTAGAAATTTACATTTAAATTTTTTTTTGAAAACATAATTCTTAAAGAAAACATATTAGTATAAACTGAACATTATGGAAGTTAACATACTCCAAATGATTCCATTCACAGGAAAACAGAGAAACTTAAACAAGTTTAGCTTTGCCTTTTTCCTTATTGGTAGACGGTCCAGATTGTTCGCAACAAACATACACACATATTACTTAAGCAGAACAAGACATAAAGAATTCATGTAATATGAACCTAGAAAATCACACCAAACAAGATAGAGCCTTACCCCGCTAGTTACGTATTGAACTTAGAGCAGAGACTTTGACGGTAGAATATTCAGTGAATAATTTAACATAATTAAGGGTAACATTTATAGACATAGAAGTCCTAATAATCTTAGGATACCCTACTTGTACGCAAAGCATTCCTGTATATGCTAAATCTCTTTTTCTTAATTTAAGTCTGACTAAATCTTTGACTGTTGACCCTAATTCGCAACTTAACTGGAAAACCCCAGCTCATCAATACATTAACGATCCTGCCTCGTGGAGAAACTGACAAACCCAACTTGTTAATGAATCTGGCAAACCCCTTACTACATATTCAAGCATATATTGCTATTGGTAAACCCCCTAGCTAATATACTTTTGGTGAACCCCCGGTTCGCCTACTCCTTGGTGAACACCTAGTTCATTGGAACACGAGTGAACCTTCACTTGCGATGCCAAAACTTCTAGGCCCGTTTTGCAGGGTGTTACTGTCTTGCTCAAAGCACAGATACTTTTTAGGAAAAATTATTACTATAAATATCATAAATTAGCTCTATTTTCAAAATTTTAATTTTTCGCTATGATAGAAAACCATTCTTTAGACCAGATTTTTTGAACAAACTCAACATTTCCCATTTTGTTTCTAACATGTTTCTCATGTAAACTAAGCTTAGCAACTAAAAGTTTCATGATTTCAAGTTTCTGTTCTCAATGTTCTCAACAATGGTAAACTAAGTTAAATTTAACAATAACAAAACCTAACTCTTAGATTGGTTGTACCAAGCTTCCCACTTTAAAAGTTTATGAAAAGTGTTAAAGAAAAAGCTAGTTTAACTTTGAATAAATGGCCATCCATGGAGGAGAAAGCCTAGCCCTTCCTTATTTATTCCTTAGCTACAATTTGGGAGAGAAAAAGATGAAATCTTCTTCTTTTTCACTTACAACTTATACATATATATATGTGATCAACAATTTTAATTAAGCTAATTAATCATTAATCTAATGGACACTATGTTAGATTAATACCACTAATGGAGATAGATGGCAAGGATCATTCCATGCCACTAATCTCATCCCAATTATGGTAAAATAACACTTGTGTCCTTTGCTTAATTACCACATAAGGGCTTGGAAAAAATCCTTCATCAAATTTCACTAGTTTAATCACCTTACATTTTAGTACCTATACTATAATTAACTTATCTAATTTAATCACTTAGCAATTTAGCATTATAATTTCATATACATCATGTAACTCCTCGAATAAAATTATCAAGTTAGCTTGACTTAGAAAATTCAGCCTCAAAATCGACTATTCTAACATCAACAAAAATTGGATTTTTAACACCCCATACCCGAGCCCTACGCCAGGATGGGATATGAGGCGTTACCACACTTAATCACATGCATACGATTATTTCGATGTCGTTAAGACTCGGTAATTAAAAACCTTTTTAATTTCAAACTTCGGCTAAACTTCTTAATATGGGCCTATGAGGCCCCAAACATCCATTGAAAACCATTAGAAACCTACTCGGGTCCTTAAACCGACTTTATAAAAATGAACCTTGAAATAGGGCACACGCCCGTGTGAAAGGGCAACACGCTTGTGTGGCCACTATGACATAGCCGTGCTGCTAGCCTGTGTGGTTCACACAGCCCAAGCACAAGGGGACATGCGAATTAAATTCCAAATTCAAACCTACAAGGGTTTTCACATAGCCTGAAACACACCCGTGTCTATAGCCTGTGTCCCTTACACGGCCATGACACGCCCGTGTTCTAGCCCGTGTCTAAAACCTTGACATTCTGTTTCTGATGTCACCATCCAATAAGGGGTACACGGCCAAGGCTCACTGTAACACCCCTTACTCGTATCTGACGCCGGAACAGGGTACGAGGTATTACCGGACTTAAGTACTTGTAATCATTTAAAACTAAGACATAAAATTTCATCAAAATTTAAACTTTTCAAACATATATAATTTGTCCCTTATAAGGGCCTACGAGGCCCAAAACAATCATTGAAATTGGTTTGGAAACAAACCGAAATCTTTCAGACACTCAGTAATATTTTTTACCAAAGCAGGGTCACACGCCCGTGTCTAGACCCTGTGTAAAAATTAGCTAGCTACTGACTTGCTCACACGGCTAGACCACACACCCGTGTGGTGGCCGTGTTCTTCACACGGCTAAGACACACGGCCGTGTCTCAAGCCCATGTGTATCATATGCTATTTTCCAAGCCCTTTTTGTGTTCTTAACTTAGCCACACCAAGATATTTATCTATGCATACATAAAATAGGTTTACATAACTTTAACCATTATGAGCCAAATCTTATGGCTATATACAATGAAGCAAAATGAGCCTATACATTTGGCTAAATCATAATATTACCTAATATCAATAACTTATTATCTATACATGCCACTTATTTGACAATAAATAAGAATTACCATTATTCTAATTTGATAAACTAATAGTGTGATGATACTTCCGACGATCTCCAACCCCGAGCCAACCTGACAACACTAACAGAAATGGGAAAATGGTGTAAGCTTAAAAGCTTAGTAAGTTGGAATATTAATAATAATAAGCAATTTAATTAACAATATTATCCCATTCCTCAATAAATATGCTCAAGAAAATAGAATCATTAATCACATGATTTCATCTTTTTACACAAGATCAGCTAAGGCTGTTTTCCTGAATCATAGTCACTAAATTATTTATATCTGGAGCTACGAAACTCCGAATTAAGTTCCGTTAATTTTCCATGAAACTAGATTTATTTTAATTTCTTCCATAAAATTTCCAGAATTTTTGGTTAAGCCAAATAGTACAGTTTATTCCTCAAAGTTACCCCTAATTCATTGTCTGACAGTTCCGGCCCTTTTGTACTAAAGTTCAATTATCTCATAGTACAAGACTTGAATAATGTTTTCGTCTATTTCTCTTGAAACTAGACTCATATTTATACTTACTAATTTTTTTCTAGAATTCTTGGTTGGGCCAATTAGTGCAGTTTATTAGTTAAAATCTCCCCTGTTTCAGGGTATGACCACTCTGACCCCTGTGCACTACGAACTAAATTTCTTCCTGTACAGAATTCCAAAAACCATGATGTTTATTTCCCATAAAAATAGACTCAATAAGGAATCCATGCACGTAAGGTATGACTCTTAATAATTTTTTTTACAATTTTTGGTGAATTTCTAAATTCAGAATAGGGATCTCGAATTCATTCAGACCCTGTTTCACAAGAATTCAAATATCACACAATATGGAATTCTTTTTCTTCTTCTGTTTCTTTCATGTGAATATAGACTCATTAAGCTTTAATCCCATATTTTATTCTACCTCTAACTCAATTTCCACTATTTTTAGTGTATTTTCAAAGTTACACTACTGCAGTAACTCAAATCTGTCAAGGCTAAATTACTTATTCATATTTTCGATATACCCGTTGAACTATTTGGAAAAAAAATTGGATACTCGGGAATCTCGCACACTAAGTGCCAATATCATGGCCCGAAGCCAAATCAATGTAACTTTAATGACATGCCCTTTGTATCCTAATTTATTCCTAAGGTTCAACAGGAATTTCCAATGCCAAATTTTCATAAAATACTTCCGTACAGTCATAATCATCAACAATTCAATTATACAACATTAAATCTCAATTATAATAATGCTTATTAACAAGCTCATACATACATGTACATACCTGTACCGATCCATAACAAAATCATACTTACACGAAATGTCGCAGCACAATCGATGTCTTGCACGCTAAGTGCTATACCGGATGTTTCGCACACTAAGTGTCATCATCAATACTTCATACGCTGTGTCATTTCGGATGTCTTGCACACTAAGTGTCATCCTCTATACTTCGCACACTAAGTGCCATTCGTTTGGTCGATAAATCATTAATCATTAAAATACTCATAAATATTCCATTTATATGATTCCAACGCATTAAATGCTCAATATAATAATACTTAATACGTACGAACTTACTTGTTTATAACCTTGCCACATCCCAGTCACTTAATGAACACATCATTCACATAACCAAGTTCCTGCACTTATTCCTCACAAAACTCACAAAGCAGTACATAGTAAGTCTCCTGTTGAACACTTCGGATCAATACTCGATACTTGGTGGTTTCAGCACATAGTTCCACCCATCATATAGTTCAGCTCTCTTGTACACATGGTGAACACTTAGTACCACCCATGTGACCTAGCTAGTTTATCTCGTAGCTCTCTTGTCTACATGGTGTACACATAGTATCACTCATGCGACCTAGCTACATTATAATGTCTCGTAGCTTTCTTGTACACATGATCTGCACTCAGCACCATACATGTGACCTAGCTACGTACCATCTGTATCATTCAATCTTTCCGAAGGTTCAACTGGGATTTCTCTCTCTTTTCCAACAATTTCACCAATCAAGTAATTATCAACAAACATATTTACAATATTATTATAAAATATCATAATACAAGTAAAATTGATGTATTACTTACATATGAGCTTACATCTCGTTTAATATCAAGGCAATAACATTATTGCAGTATTATTATCATACCAACTTACCTCAAATGCCGAAACGGCTAACTTTCCTGACTTAGCACACAACTTTGTTCTTCCCTGATCTTAATCCAAAATTTCATGTTTTCTTGACCTAACATGTCAAATAACACTTATTTAACACATTTTATCAACACACTAACCAATTCAATTCATATATCAAAATTTGGAAAATTTACAATTATGCCCCCTAACTTTTCAAAAATTACACTTTTACCCCTAGGCTCATAAAATAATTTTTTATTCAATTTCTATAAGGTTTAAGACATGCTGAACATTTTTCTCTTCTATGGCAACTCCAAATTTTCACTAATTCACACACTTATGACCAATTTATAACTTTTACAATTTAACCCCTTTTTGACATTTTTACCGAAATTCATTGAATAAAACTCATATTTAACACATCAAACATTCATTATCCACTATAAATCATCAAAACACAACCATATCATGAATGGGTAAATTTTTAAACTCTAATTTCTCTTCAATCAATTGGTAGAAATAGAAAATTTAAGCTTCGAGGATCTCAAAAATACGAAAATCTTTAAAAACGGGACAAAAACCGTACCTATATAAGCCATAGAAGCTTGGCCGAATGGAGCTCATCCATGGCTGCCATTTTCGGTTCTTTCCCACAGTTGAAGAAGAAATAATGGAAAAAAAATGATAGCTTTTATCATTTTTGTCTTATTAGGTTATTTTAATTAATTTACAAAATTACCCTTTTTATTTCAACCAAATTTCAAAAATACCAAACAAATATCCATTCACTAACTTATTAAAGGAATAATTGTCACATAAGGACTTTCAATTTAAAACTCATAACAATTAGGCACCTTATATATAAAGAACTCAACTTTTGCACTTTTTACATTTTAGTCCTTTTGACTAAATTGAGTGCCCAAACGTCAAAATTTTCGAATGAAATTTTTACGAAATATTTTCATAAATTTATAGACTATAAAAAATAATAAAAATAATTTTTTTCTCGTCGGGTTTGTGGTCCCAAAACCACTGTTCCGACTAGACCCAATTATGGGCTGTTACACTTACGCCCGTGGCCAGAGCCCGTGTCCTCCACACGGCTGAGACTCACGGTTGTGTCTCTGGCCGTGTGTTTACTACCATGCATACTGACTTACAAATTTAACGTGCAAGGGACACACGGCCGGACAACACGCCCATGGGGATGGCCATGTGTCACACACGGCCTAGACACACGCCTGTGTGTCTACCTGTATGGACAAAATAAGGCTATTCACCAAGCCTTTATGCCACTCTTATTTGCATCAACCTACATAACATCTAACATGACAAATCCACACAACAGCACAAAGTCCAATCAGCCACACAAGGCATTAACTCATTCATGCAATTTACTCATCCATGAAAATATCAGCAATTGCATATATAAAAAACGAACATTAGCCATTATCCAAGGCTTTATACAAAATGAGGGGATTCATCCCAAGCCAGCACATTTGGCCAAATTAACATTGACACCAAACTCAAAAGTCTAAGCCCTACACTTGCCATATTCGAAATAATAAATCCAACTATACCAAGTGCTTCGGTTGATAATATGATAGATGCCTCCGACGTTTGATGATCCTCGAGCTAATTAGGCGGCACTATAAGAAAATGGAAAGGAGAGGGAGTAAGCATAAAGCTTAGTATGTTGCATGCAATAAATATAACAACAACTTTACCATTCATCATGATGCTCATAATACAAAAGTAGGCATAAGCACAACTTACTCATCACTATCCAATACAATTTATATAGCATATATTAAGTTCACATCTCATACATTTAAAATAGGTACCTGCACCACTCACAACATGGTTATACCTTTCTCGTTTAACTTAAACTATAGCTCTCATTGCTGAACCATTGGGAATGCTATCAGATATTCACTAAGCCTCAAACATAGGGTATAATGCCGATGCCATGTCCTAGACATGGTATTTACACTGGCTTATCCATCAAGTCGATGCCATGTCCCAAATTGGTCTTACACTGACTTTCATATATCGAGGCCGATGCCATGTCCCAGACAGGTCTTACACTGGTTTTCATCTACTGGTTTCAATGCCATGTCCTAGACATTGGCTTACACGACACATCTCGTATTCGATGCATGTCCCAGGCAAGTCTTACACTGGCTTAGATCTCGAGGCCGATGCATGTCCCAGACATGGCTTACACTAGATCTCATCTCAATGCCGATGCCATGTCCCAGACATGGTCTTACATTAGCTCTCATAATGTGGCCGATGCATGCCTTAGACATGTCTTACGCTAGCACACAAATAACCTGAATGTTATGGCATGAATATTCGATTTGTTTCCTAAGGTTCAAACGAGAGTTCTACTATCTCAATATTCATCATATATAATCATTTGCGCAAACCAAAAATTTATGCTATATCAATTCAAACATGTATAATAACAATGTAGTTGTATTATTTACCTACAACTTACCTCAGATTACAAAATGTAGGCGACTAGTCGGCTTAGTCCACTAGCTTTGTTTTTCCCCAGTCTAGGCCTTGGTTTTGTAATTCTTGATCTAAAATAATAGAAATTCATTCATTTCATTAGCATATTAATCTAGACACTCAAAAATTCATAATTGGGAAGAATGACCATTTTGGCCCTAGACTTCCACAAAATTACCATTTTACCCCTAGGTCTGAAAATCAATTTTTATCATATTTTCTTATTAATCAAGCCTAGCCAAATACTTTTCATACTAGGAGCAGCCCAAATTTCTCATTATTTAACACATTTATCAACTATTTTACAACTTATGCAAAATGGTCTTTAGTCAAGGTTTCCATGAAAACTACTTTACAAAAATTGTTTATTTCGCAACCATATCCATTTTCTTCCATAAAATTTTTGAAAACAACATGAACACTCTCATGGTAAATGTGACAGCCCAAAATTGACCCTAGTCGGGAAGTGGTTTCGGGACCGCTAAACCGAGTCATAAAAATAATTAACCGTCATAATTGATGCTCATTATATGTACATGTGCATGTGTGAAAATTTCGTGTTTGAATTTTGTTTAATTGTAGGTGAATTTTAGTAAATAGGACTTATGTGAGAAAATTTTGAAATGTGATAGGTCAAAGCATAAGGACCTATTAGTGCATGAAATAAAAAGGGGGGACTTGCATGTCAAATTCCCCCCTCTATTAGTAGTGGCCGGCCATGACAAGCATGGTAGACCAAGTGTGATGGGCAAGAACATGTCATAAACATGTTGAGTTAGTGTGTCATGGGAAGTATGATAAAATAAGGAGCATGGGCATAAAATAATGAAAGGGAATATGATGAAAACAAAAAAAAAAGTGTGTGGTTGTTTCCCCCCCATTGCCGTGAGTTAAAGAAAAGAAAAGAAAAATTTTGTTCATCCTTTTTTTATCTTCTTTTGGCCGAAAATTCTAAGGAAGGAGGAAGGAGTTCTTGCTTCATGTTTGGTTTGGAAGAGGATTAGGAGGAGGTTTGGCCATACTTGTATCTAGATCAAGGTATGTTTGAGGCTGTGCCATGAGATTCATGCATGTTTTTAGTTGCTAGCTTGAGTTCTAATTAGCCCATGGTTCAAATCTTTGCTATGTCATGGGGATGATATTCGGCCTAGGTAGATTTTGTATTAATGCCATTGCATGCTAAATATGAAGCTTGTTAATGATGCATGTGATGGTGGATTGATGATTCTTGAATCTTCTTTTTAGCATTTTTGAGTGAGCACATATGTGCATTAGTTGCTAGATGAAGAAGAATCGGCTAGCAAGTTGTGTGCTAAGGCCGAATATAATTTTTGTATATTAATGAGTAATGCATGTGTTAAATTGATGGAAAGGGAGATGATGCTTTACTAGTGTATATATGTGTGTATTAGCCAAGTTTTGAACTTGAAACAAAATAGTGTTTAGTCAATACAAGTGACCATACTTGTAGAATGTATTAAGTGTTGCAATCGGCCCCAACATAGACATGCATATTCGGCCATAGGAAGGAGATTGGTGTTGCATGTATTCGGTTAGAGGCAAGCATATTGATGCTTTTGTCTTGGCTTAGAAAATTCGGCCAAGGGGGAAAATTAGCTAAAATGTTGAGTTTGATTCATGATTCCGTACATATGTGACTTTAATGTCTAATGTATAAATATGGGCTAAGTGCCTTGTGTTCCTCTTTTCGATGCTCAAATGATTAAATCAATTTATTTGTTTAATTAAGCTCAAGAGCAAAGGGGAACTAATTCTGATAAAGGGAAGGAAAAAGTGGTCGAATAGCTATCGGAATCGTTCGACAACATCCGAGGTAAGTTCTTGAGTAAAAGAGCTTAAATTATGATTTGATTAGATCATGTTTTAAGCAAATCAAAATCATGCTCTTTGTGTGTGGCTATTGAGCCGAAATTGCAAGAATGATAAGTGTCTTGTGTTTGAGTTTTGCTAACGAAAACGAAATACGAATGTGCCATGATTTATTGTTAAATGTGCATGGTTATTTGAATGATGTCCGGGCTAAGTCCCGAAGGCTTTGTGCTAAGTGACCATATCCGGACTAAGATACGAAGGCATTTGTGCGAGATACTAATTCCGGGCTAAGCCCGAAGGCATTTGTTCGAGTTACTAAATCCGGGTTAAGTCCCGAAGGCATTTGTGCGAGTTACTATAACCGGGCTATGTCCCGAAGGCATTTGAACGAGTAGCTATATCCGGTTAAATTCCGAAGGTACGTGATTTGGGAATGAATGATCTTGCTGTAAAAATTTCAGTTAATACGCTTGAAACATCCCAACATTGAGGTATGTTTCGTATGTGCTTTGAATTAGTTGAGCCCTTACAAATAAGTATTCGCTCAGTTGATAAATGAGCTACCGGCCTTTGGCTAAGTTGATCTTTGTGTATAAATAAAAGGGTTGGTAATGTGAAGTAAGTATGATATTGAAAAATTGTGCATATGAAATTATCCGTTTTGCTACATGAATGCTATACTTTTGTTGTGCTGGAATCCCTTGCTCAAAACTTACTAAGCATAAATTGCTTACTCCGTCTCCTTGATTCTCTGTTTTATAGATTTTGGTTCTCCAGCTATTGGACTCGGGATTTTGAAGTCGAAGTCGCCCACACTATCAAAGCCCCCCCTTTTGGTACAATTTTGGTTGAACTTCGAAATGGCATGTATAGGACTACCCTTTTTATTGGGGGTCATGGACCCTTTGGACTTGTATAATTTTGGATAGCCATGCGACAATGGCTTATATATGTTTGAGTATAATGTTATAATCATTTGGTATGGACATGGTTATTGAGAGGTGTGGATATGCTTAACAAGGATTGGCCATGGGAATGGTTAATCACTATCATAATTTGTGCTATTTATGCTAAAAGGGCTAGTTGAATCATGGAAACTATGAAATAGGTAAAGTCTACCTTAAAGGCAGATGCTGACAGCAGCAGTGATGTAGATTTGGAAAATCACTAAAAATAGTAGGAATGGAATTAAATAGTGAATAAATTATGTAAACGAACCTTGATGAATCTATTTTCATAGGAAAGTAACGAAACAATCATATGGACAGTATGTTAATAGATATTCAGGTTCTCGTGAGACAGGGCCAGAACGGTTTCTGGATTTCCTGTTCCGACTTTGGAAATTCATTATAAATTAACCAGAGATAATTAGGAGTCATGCCATATATGTATAGATTCCTCTCTGAGTCTTGTTTCTATAGAAATAAACTGCATCAGTATTGAAGCCCTGTACAGGGAGATATCCAAGTCGTAATGCGCAAAGGTCAGTGTAGTCGATCCCTGTAACATGGGAGACTTTGACTAATAAACTGTACGAATTGGACCAACCAAAAATTCTAGAAAAAAATATGTAAATGGGCATATGAGTCTAGTTTCAGGGAAAATTGACGGAACTGGATTCCGAGTTTCTGAACTCAAGATATGATTTTTAAAGCGACTAGTACGCAGATTGGCAGTGTTTGGGAAATTTTTTTTATAAGTGGTTTAAAGTCTGTTAACACCTCGTGTTCGACTCCGGTGACGGTCTCGGGTTCGGGGTGTTACATTTGATTGGTATCAGAGCTACGGTTTAGTCGATTCTAGGACTACCGTAATGCGTTGGGTCTAGCTATACATGCCATTTTATGTGATTATTTGATAGTGTGGTGATTTCTGACAATTGTAAATGTGTTTATTTATAGTAATGGATCCCGATCCCGACCGAGCGGTAGCTGATGACCTTGAGAGTGTAGCGCCTGCTCCCGCACAAGGGACAGCGCCGGCGGACTCTCAACCTAATGCTAGTAACCCGAATGATGAAGCTAGACAAGCTTTCTATAGCGTGATGAATGATTGGTTCAACCAATACATTCGAACTAATACGGCTGTTCCACAACCTCCATTCCCGACTAATACCACCCCCGCACCTACAATACCTCCGGAAACTGACCAAATAAGGTCAAATAAGCCCCCAGTTGACAGAATCCGAAAACATGGGGCTACTGAATTTAAAGCTACGGATAGCGACGATGTCGAGCAAGCTCAATTTTGGTTGGACAACACTATCCGGGTACTCGATGAGCTATCTTGTACACCCGATGAATGCCTAAAGTGTACTATCTCCTTGCTACGCGATTCTGCCTACTATTGGTGGAGTACTCTGACTTTTGTTGTGCCCCGAGAGCAAGTAACTTGGGAGTTTTTCCAAACTGAGTTTCGGAAAAAGTATATCAGTCAGAGATTTGTTGATCAAAAACGGAAGGAATTTCTTGAGCTTAAGCAAGGTTCTATGTCGGTTACTGATTACGAGCGAAAATTTGTTAGACTTAGTAGATACGCTCGGGAATGTGTTTCATCCGAGGCTATCATGTGTAAACGCTTCGAGGATGGGCTGAATGAAGATATAAAAATGTTCGTGGGCATTCTTGAAATACGAGAGTTCGTAGTACTTGTCGAGCGAGCTTGTAAAGCCGAAGAGCTTAGAAAAGAAAAACAAAAAGTTGATGTGGGAACTGGAGAGTTCCGTAAAAGATCTTCGAGAAAGTCTCTTCAACAGGCATCGAAGAAATTTCGAGATGATGTGGGCCGGTCTAGAGGCACTTCGGGCCTTTTTAGACGAGATCGTGATCGACCCTCTGTGGGTACACGAGGCACTTCGGTCGCTAGTGTTGGGAATGAACGTCGAGACAGAATGAAATGTCGATATTGCGGTAAATAGCATTCGGGGAGTTGTAGATTCCCTGACCGCTCCTGTTACAAGTGCGGATCAGTTGACCACTTCATTAAAGATTGCCCGAGGTTGTCTGAACAGAATGTAAATCAGAGTGGGAAACCGGGTGCTACCACTGCTCGAGGTAGACCATCTGGAAATACGAGCAATGCTAGTGGTGGTCAGAGAGGATCTAGAGATGCTACGACCAGATCCGAGGCTCGTGCGCCTGCTAGAGCTTATGCTATACGTGCCCGCGAGGATGCTTCTTCGCCTGATGTTATTACCGGTACTTTTACTCTCTTTGATACTAATGTAATTGCTTTGATTGACCCTGGTTCTACTCATTCTTACATATGTGAAACCTTAGCATCCAGTAAGACTTTACCTATTGAGTCTACTGAGTTCGTAATTCGGGTGTCAAATACCTTGGGTCGTTACGTGCTTGTCGACAAAATGTGTAAGGAATGTCCCCTAGTAATTCGAGGTTCCTGTTTTCTGGCGGACTTGATGCTTTTTCCATTTGATGAATTTGATGTTATTCTTGGTTTGGGTTGGCTGAGCGCGCATGATGCAGTTGTGAACTGCAAAAGCAAGACTATTGATTTGAGGTGCGCAAATAACGAGATAATCCGAGTTGAGTCTACGGACTTAAAGGGGTTGCCAGCTGTAATATCCTCAATGTTGGCCCAGAAATATGTAAGAAAAGGGTGCGAAGCATACCTTGCGTATGTACTTGATGACAAAGAATTAGAAAAGAAACCCGAATCTGTGCTGGTGGTTTGTGAATACCCGGATGTTTTTCCTGAAGAATTACCGGGTTTACCACCTGTTCGGGAGATAGAGTTTGGTATTGAGCTTGTACCTGGGACTACGCCGATTTCGATAGCTCCGTATCGTATGGCACCAACCGAGTTAAAAGAGTTGAAAGCTCAGTTGCAAGAATTGACGGATAAAGGTTTTGCTCGACCAAGTTTCTCACCTTGGGGTGCACCAGTATTGTTCGTGAAAAAGAAGGACGGAACCATGAGGTTGTGCATTGACTATCGTCAGCTGAATAAAGTGACAATAAAGAACAAATATCCGTTACCGCGTATCGATGATTTGTTCGACCAACTGAAGGGAGCCTCAGTGTTCTCAAAAATAGATTTGAGATCGGGCTATTATCAGTTGCAAATTCGAAATTCGGACATACCCAAAATTGCCTTCAGAACGAGTTATGGTCACTACGAATTCTTAGTGATGCCGTTTGGGCTCACTAATGCCCCTGCGGTATTTATGGATTTGATGAATCGGATCTTCAGACCATATTTGGATCGGTTCGTAGTTGTGTTCATTGATGACATCTTGGTCTATTCAAGAGATGAGACCAAACATGCTGAGCACCTGAGATTAGTGTTGCAAATTTTGCGGGATAAGCAGTTATATGCTAAGTTCAGTAAGTGTGAGTTCTGGTTAAGAGAGGTTAGCTTCTTGGGTCATGTGGTATCCGCATCGGGTATTCGAGTTGACCCGAGCAAAATTTCAGCCATACTTAACTGGAAGCCTCCAAGAAATATTACCGAAGTTCGGAGCTTCCTGGGGCTCGCCGGTTATTACCGACGATTTGTCAAAGGTTTCTCGATGATAGCCACACCAATGACGAAGCTACTTCAAAAGGATGTTAAGTTTGAATGGACGGAGAAATGTCAGAAAAGTTTCGATCAACTGAAAACTTATTTGACTGAAGCTCCAATTTTAGTGCAACCCGAATCAGGCAAAGAGTTTGTCATTTATAGTGACGCATCCCTACTTGGGTTGGGTTGCGTATTGATGCAAGAAGGTCGAGTGGTGGCCTATGCGTCGAGACAATTAAAGCCACATGAGAAAAATTATCCGACCCATGATCTTGAACTAGCTGCCATCGTATTTGCTTTAAAAATATGGCGACATTACTTATTTGGTGAAAAGTGCCATTTATTTTCGGATCACAAAAGTCTCAAATATTTGATGACTCAAAGAGACTTAAATCTACGACAAAGACGTTGGCTTGAGTTGTTGAAAGATTACGAGCTTGTCATTGATTACCACCTGGGAAAGGCTAATGTGGTTGCGGACGCCTTAAGCCGGAAATCATTGTTTGCTTTACGAGCGATGAATGTGCACTTGTCTGTTCTACCCGACAATGTGTTAGTAGCTGAATTAAAAGCCAAACCATTATTGATTCATCAAATTCGTGAAGCCCAGAAAGTTGATGATGAATTGGTTGCAAAACGAGCTGAGTGTGTTCCGAACAAGGAATCGGAGTTTCAAATTGATGATGATGATTGGTTGAGGTTCAAAAGTCGTTTGTGTGTTCCAAGGAATTCGGAACTCATTTTGATGATTCTGAACGAAGCCCATTGTAGCCGAATGTCAATTCACCCGGGGAGTACGAAAATGTACAACGATTTGAAACGTCGGTTTTGGTGGCATGGTATGAAACGAGACATCTCTGACTTTGTTTCGAGATGTTTAATATGTCAACAAGTGAAAGCAGAACATCAAGTGCCTTCAGGATTACTTCAGCCGATCATGATACCCGAGTGGAAATGGGATCGAGTCACAATGGACTTTGTGTCCGGACTGCCATTGTCAGCAAGTAAGAAGGATGCGATTTGGGTTGTTGTTGATAGACTGACTAAGTCGGCTCACTTTATCCCCGTGCGTACAGATTTTTCATTGGATAAACTAGCTGAATTGTACGTTTCTCAGATTGTGAGATTACACGGGGTACCTATTTCTATCGTGTCGGATAGAGATCCGAGATTCACCTCACGATTTTGGAAGAAATTGCAAGAAGCTTTGGGTACCAAGCTGCATTTTAGCACCGCTTTTCATCCACAAACCGATGGTCAATCCGAGCGGATAATTCAGATACTTGAGGATATGTTGAGATGTTGCATCCTCGAGTTTAGTGGTTCATGGGAACGGTATTTACCTTTGATTGAATTCGCTTACAACAATAGTTTTCAATCAAGTATTAAGATGGCCCCTTACGAGGCTTTGTATGGTCGTAAATGCCGTACACCATTGTTTTGGACCGAGCTCGGTGAAAGTAAAATTTTCGGAGTTGATTCGATTAAAGATGCCGAACAGAAAGTAAAGGTAATCCGTGAAAGTCTAAAGGTAGCCACAAATCGTCAAAAATCGTATGCGGATTTGAAACGAAAAGACATTGAATATCAGGTGGGAGATAAAGTGTTTCTTAAAGTTTCGCCTTGGAAAAAGGTACTCAGATTTGGCCGTAAGGGCAAGTTGAGCCTAAGATTCATTGGGCCGTACGAAATCTCCGAACGAGTTGGTCCGGTTGCGTATAGATTGATTTTGCCCCCTGAACTTGAAAAGATTCACGATGTCTTTCATGTTTCGATGCTTCGACGTTATAGATCCGATCCGTCACATGTGATTAATCCCTCAGAAGTTGAAATTCAATCTGACTTGAGTTATGAAGAAGAACCGATTCGTATCCTAGCTCGTGAAGTGAAAGAGTTGCGAAACAAAAGGGTTCCGTTAGTTAAGGTGTTATGGCTCAAACATGGGATCGAGGAAGCTACTTGGGAAACCGAGAGCTCGATGAAAGAACGATACCCAAACTTATTTACCGGTAAGATTTTCGGGGACGAAATTTCTTAAGTGGGGGAGAGTTGTGACAGCCCAAAATTGACCCTAGTCGGGAAGTGGTTTCGGGACCGCTAAACCGAGTCATAAAATAATTAACTGTCATAATTGATGCTCATTATATGTACATGTGCATGTGTGAAAATTTCGTGTTTGAATTTTGTTTAATTGTAGGTGAATTTTAGTAAATAGGACTTATGTGAGAAAATTTTGAAATGTGATAGGTCAAAGCATAAGGACCTATTAGTGCATGAAATAAAAAGGGGGGACTTGCATGTCAAATTCCCCCCTCTATTAGTAGTGGCCGACCATGACAAGCATGGTAGACCAAGTGTGATGGGCAAGAACATGTCATAAACATGTTGAGTTAGTGTGTCATGGGAAGTATGATAAAATAAGGAGCATGGGCATAAAATAATGAAAGGGAATATGATGAAAACAAAAAAAAAAGTGTGTGGTTGTTTGCCCCCCATTGCCGTGAGTTAAAGAAAAGAAAAGAAAAATTTTGTTCATCCTTTTTTATCTTCTTTTGGCCGAAAATTCTAAGGAAGGAGGAAGGAGTTCTTGCTTCATGTTTGGTTTGGAAGAGGATTAGGAGGAGGTTTGGCCATACTTGTATCTAGATCAAGGTATGTTTGAGGCTGTGCCATGAGATTCATGCATGTTTTTAGTTGCTAGCTTGAGTTCTAATTAGTCCATGGTTCAAATCTTTGCTATGTCATGGGGATGATATTCGGCCTAGGTAGATTTTGTATTAATGCCATTGCATGCTAAATATGAAGCTTGTTAATGATGCATGTGATGGTGGATTGATGATTCTTGAATCTTCTTTTTAGCATTTTTGAGTGAGCACATATGTGCATTAGTTGCTAGATGGAGAAGAATCGGCTAGCAAGTTGTGTGCTAAGGCCGAATATAATTTTTGTATATTAATGAGTAATGCATGTGTTAAATTGATGGAAAGGGAGAGGATGCTTTACTAGTGTATATATGTGTGTATTAGCCAAGTTTTGAACTTGAAACAAAATAGTGTTTAGTCAATACAAGTGACCATACTTGTAGAATGTATTAAGTGTTGCAATCGGCCCCAACATAGACATGCATATTCGGCCATAGGAAGGAGATTGGTGTTGCATGTATTCGGTTAGAGGCAAGCATATTGATGCTTTTGTCTTGGCTTAGAAAATTCGGCCAAGGGGGAAAATTAGCTAAAATGTTGAGTTTGATTCATGATTCCGTCCATATGTGACTTTAATGTCTAATGTATAAATATGGGCTAAGTGCCTTGTGTTCCTCTTTTCGATGCTCAAATGATTAAATCAATTTATTTGTTTAATTAAGCTCAAGAGCAAAGGGGAACTAAATCCGATAAAGGGAAGGAAAAAGTGGTCAAATAGCTATCGGAATCGTTCGACAACATCCGAGGTAAGTTCTTGAGTAAAAGAGCTTAAATTATGATTTGATTAGATCATGTTTTAAGCAAATCAAAATCATGCTCTTTGTGTGTGGCTATTGAGCCGAAATTGCAAGAATGATAAGTGTCTTGTGTTTGAGTTTGCTAACGAAAACGAAATACGAATGTGCCATGATTTATTGTTAAATGTGCATGGTTATTTGAATGATGTCTGGGCTAAGTCCGAAGGCTTTGTGCTAAGTGACCATATCCGGACTAAGATCCGAAGGCATTTGTGCGAGATACTAATTCCGGGCTAAGCCCGAAGGCATTTGTGCATATGAAATTATCCGTTTTGCTACATGAATGCTATACTTTTGTTGTGCTGGAATCCCTTGCTCAAAACTTACTAAGCATAAATTGCTTACTCCGTCTCCTTGATTCTCTGTTTTATAGATTTTGGTTCTCCAGCTATTGGACTCGGGATTTTGAAGTCGAAGTCGCCCACACTATCAAAGCCCCCCCCCTTTTGGTACAATTTTGGTTGAACTTCGAAATGGCATGTATAGGACTACCCTTTTTGTTGGGGGTCATGGACCCTTTGGACTTGTATAATTTTGGATAGCCATGCGACAATGGCTTATATATGTTTGAGTATAATGTTATAATCATTTGGTATGGACATGGTTATTGAGAGGTGTGGATATGCTTAACAAGGATTGGCCATGGGAATGGTTAATCACTATCATAATTTGTGCTATTTATGCTAAAAGGGCTAGTTGAATCATGGAAACTATGAAATAGGTAAAGTCTACCTTAAAGGCAGATGCTGACAGCAGCAGTGATGTAGATTTGGAAAACCACTAAAAATAGTAGGAATGGAATTAAATAGTGAATAAATTATGTAAACGAACCTTGATGAATCTATTTTCATAGGAAAGTAACGAAACAATCATATGGACAGTATGTTAAGAGATATTCAGGTTCTCGTGAGACAGGACCAGAACGGTTTCTTGATTTCCTGTTCCGACTTTGGAAATTCATTATAAATTAACCAGAGATAATTAGGAGTCATGCCATATATGTATAGATTCCTCTCTGAGTCTAGTTTCTATAGAAATAAACGGTATCAGTATTGAAGCCCTATACAGGGAGATATCCAAGTCGTAATGCGCAAAGGTCAGTGTAGTCGATCCCTGTAACATGGGAGACTTTGACTAATAAACTGTACTAATTGGCCCAACCAAAAATTCTAGAAAAAAATATGAAGATGGGAATATGAGTCTCTTTCAGGGAAAATTAACGGAACTGGATTCCGAGTTTCTGAACTCAAGATATGATTTTTAAAGCGACTAGTACGCAGATTGGCAGTGTCTGGGAAATTTTTTTTACAAGTGGTTTAAAGTCTGTTAACACCTCGTGTTCGACTCCGGTGACGGTCTCGGGTTCGGGGTGTTACATTTGATTGGTATCAGAGCTACGGTTTAGTCGATTCTAGGACTACCGTAATGCGTTGGGTCTAGCTATACATGCCATTTTATGTGATTATTTGATAGTGTGGTGATTTCTGACAATTGTAAATGTGTTTATTTATAGTAATGGATCCCGATCCCGACCGAGTGGTAGCTGATGATCTTGAGAGTGTAGCGCCTGCTCCCGCACAAGGGACAGCGCCGGCGGACTCTCAACCTAATGCTAGTAACCCGAATGATGAAGCTAGACAAGCTTTCTATAGCGTGATGAATGATTGGTTCAACCAATACATTCGAACTAATACGGCTGTTCCACAACCTCCATTCCCGACTAATACCACCCCCGCACCTACAATACCTCCGAAAACTGACCAAATAAGGTCAAATAAGCCCCCAGTTGACAGAATCCGAAAACATGGGGCTACTGAATTTAAAGCTACGGATAGCGACGATGCGAGCAAGCTGAATTTTGGTTGGACAACACTATCCGGGTACTCGATGAGCTATCTTGTACACCCGATGAATGCCTAAAGTGTACTATCTCCTTGCTACGCGATTCTGCCTACTATTGGTGGAGTACTCTGACTTCTGTTGTGCCCCGAGAGCAAGTAACTTGGGAGTTTTTCCAAAATGAGTTTCGGAAAAAGTATATCAGTCAGAGATTTGTTGATCAAAAACGGAAGGAATTTCTTGAGCTTAAGCAAGGTTCTATGTCGGTTACTGATTACGAGCGAAAATTTGTTAGACTTAGTAGATACGCTCGGGAATGTGTTTCATCCGAGGCTATCATGTGTAAACGCTTCGAGGATGGGCTGAATGAAGATATAAAAATGTTCGTGGGCATTCCTGAAATACGAGAGTTCGTAGTACTTGTCGAGCGAGCTTGTAAAGCCGAAGAGCTTAGAAAAGAAAAACAAAAAGTTGATGTGGGAACTGGAGAGTTCCGTAAAAGATCTTCGGGAAAGTCTCTTCAACAGGCATCGAAGAAATTTCGAGATGATGTGGGCCGGTCTAGAGGCACTTCGGGCCTTTTTAGACGAGATCGTGATCGACCTCCTGTGGGTACACGAGGCACTTCGGTCGCCAGTGTTGGGAATGAACGTCGAGACAGAACGAAATGTCGATATTGCGGTAAATGGCATTCGGGAGTTGTAGATTCCATGACGCTCCTGTTACAGTGCGATCAGTTGACCACTTCATTAAAGATTGCCGAGGTTGTCGAACAGATGTAAATCAGAGTGGACCGGTGATACCACTGC